>NC_081554.1:78117634-78174940 GCF_963082655.1 Stomoxys calcitrans
CTATGGGGGGAACCAGATGGTGAAAAGACGAGGCTATTACTGCCAGGAAGCAAAAAGGAGGTCAGTATAGCTATTGCTATCATAACGGTACACATAGGACAACGAGCTCACTTATGCAAAATCGGTGCGGCAAGTGATAGCATGTATAGGGCATGCGGGAAAAATGATGAGACATTGGAGCATTTCCTTTGTCATTGCCTGGCTTTCGCGGCTAACAGACACTGGCACTTAGGTGGGGACACAATATCAGACATGAACCAACTTAGGGGAGTGGTATTGAAAACACTTAAGGATTTTGTAAGTAGCACGGAATTCTTAATTTAAAATTTTCTTTTTAGAGGTTACTTCATAGTTTTTAGAGCGCACAACAAGCCGATAGGCCAGTAGGCTTAGGTGTATGTCCATAGTGGCATGGGGTGGATTAATATCTACACCCTCTTCTCAACCTAACCTACACCATAGTAAGGCGCAAATGGCAGAAACGATGGAGGAAGAAAAGAAAGAAACCAAAGAGTAGAAACTCGCAAAGGCAAGAACATCGTACAGTTAGCCACCTCGGGTCTTTACAGAAGAAGTCGAGGCTATTACTGAAAGGAATTAAGAAGGTGGTCAGTATAGCTTAGGGTCAAAAAAGGGACCAAAGAGCAGAAACTCGCAACGGCAAGAACATCGTTCAGTTAGTCATCTCGGGTCTCTACAGAACGCCATCATAAAAAGTCGAGGATATTACTGAAAAGAAGCAAGAAGGTGGTCAGTATAGGTTAGGGCTACAAGCTCACTTTTGAAAAATCAGTGCCGCAAGTGATAACATGCGTTGAGCATATTAGAGCATTTCTTATGTCATTGCCCTGCTTTCGCGCCAAACACTGGCACCAAAGTGGGGACACATAACCAGACATGAACCAAGTTACGTGGTATGGAAAAAAATTAGGGATTTTGTAAGTAGCACGGAATTTCTGAGTTAGATTTTCTTTTTCGAGGTTACTCTTTTAGTCTTTAGAGCGCACAACAAGCCTATTACTGGCTTAGGTGTATGTCCATAGTAGCATGGGGCGGATTAATATACGCACCCTCTCATTAGTCTTACCTAACCTCCACAAAACCAGGAACGGGAAAAGGTTTCTACCCATTATTCTGTGCCTAGTCCTCGCAATCATTTAAGATGGTCGACCGCTTCTATCTCCTCCCCCCATTATAAACTCTATAATTCCCGATTTCTATAAAAATCAAAGACAGAATTTCGAGTAACAAGAAACCAGTAAGGAAAGGCAAAAGTCGGGCGGAGCCGACTATATAATACCCTACACCACCGAGTATACGTAATACACTAATATTCAAATTTAGTCAGACTTTAATTTTGCATACCTATTGAAATATCGAATAGAGCCTTTCGTTGGTACAAAAACTGTGGCTTCTACAGCCTTAAAAGTCGAAACGCATCAAAGATATATATGGGAGTTTTATCTAAATCGATTTTGATGAAGTTTTGCACACGTATAGGGATGCCAATTAAACCATCTCATGAAAAATTTTGTAGAGATCGGACCAAAATTGTGGCTTCTACAGCCTTAAAAGGCCATATCGTATGAAAAATATATATGGCAGCTATATCGAAATTTGGACCGATTTTTATGAAACTTATCACATATCTGAGGACGTTGAATATAACGACCCATGCCAAATTTCGTTAGAATTGTGGCCACTACAGCTTTAAAAGGGCATATCGAATAAAATATATACATGGTAGCTATATACAATATAAATCTGGACCGATTTTTATGGAACTCTGCACACATATTGGGACGTTACAAAAAGCACTTCGTGCCAAATATTGTAAAGATCGGACCAAAATTGTGCCTTTTACAGGCTTAATAGGTCAAATCGGACGAAAGTTATATATGGGAGCTACATTTAAATCTGAACCGATTTAAATGAAATTTCGCACACATATTGAGACGTCACAAAAAGCACTTCGTGCCAAATTTTGTAAAGAAGTGCCGACTACAGCCTTAATAGGTAAAATCGGATGAAAGTTATATATGGGAGCTATATCTAAATCTGAACCGATTTAGATGAAATTTTGCACACATATTGAGACGTCACACGAAACATTTCGTTCCTAATTTTGTAAAGATCGGACCAAAATTGTGCCTTCTACAGCCTTAATAGGTCAAATCGGACGAAAGCTATATATGGGAGCTATATCTAAATCTGAACCGATTTAGATGAAATTTTGCACACATATTGAGACGTCACACGAAACATTTCATGCCTAATTTGGTAGAGATCGCACTAAAATTGTGGCTCCTACAGCTTTAAAAGGGCATATCGGATGAAAGATATATATGGGATCTATATCTAAATTAGGACCTATTTCAATAAAATTTTGCAAACATTTTGGGTCGTTAAAACAAACACTTCGTGTCAAATTTTGTAAAGATCTGACTAAAATTGTGGGTTCTACAGCTTTAAAAGGGCACATCGGATGAAAGATATATATTGGAGCTATATCGAAATCTGGAGCGATTTTTTTTCAAAATAAAAAGCATTCTTCCTTGGACCAAAAAAGACACTTATGCAAAATTTTGTGAAAATCGGACAACAAATGTGACTTGATTACAAGAATACATGGACAGACAGACGGACGGACGGACGGACATAGCTAAATCGAATCAGAAAGTGATTCTGAGTCGATCGGTATAATTATCAGTGGGTCTAGCTCTTCTACTTCTTAGCGTTGCAAACAAATCCACAAATCTACAATACCCTGTACCACAGTGGTGGTGCAGGGTATAACAAGTAAGAGCGTACTAAGTTCGGTCGGGCCGAATCTTATATACCCTCCACCATGGATCGCATCTGTCGAGTTCTTTGCGCAGTATCTCTTTTTAGGCAAACAAAGAATAATGAATATGGATGGAGGAGGGGGAGGAGCTATATCAAGTCAAGAAGCAAAATCGGGAGATCGGTTTATATGGGAGCTGTGTCAAGCTATGGATCGATTCAGCCATGGGAGAAGCCGTTGTACAAAATTTGTCCCAAGTCGGATGAGAATTGCGCTCTCTAGAAGCTCAAAAACTGAAAATCCCAGATCGGTTTATATGGCAGATATATCAGGGTATGGACCGATTTGGACTATACTTCGCATAAATGTTGGAAATGACACCAAAACACCACGTGCAAAATTACAACCAAATTGGATAGGAATTGCGCCTTCTAAAAGCTCAAGACCCAAGATCGGTTTATATAGCAGCTATATTAGGTTATGAACCGATTTGAACCATATTTCGCACAGTTGTTGGAAGTGATATCAAAACACCATGTGCAAAATTTCAGTCAAATTGGATGAGAATTGCACCCTCTAGAGGCTGAAGAAGTCAAGACCCAAGATCGATTTATATGGCAGCTATATCAGGTTATGGACCGATTTGGCCCATTTACAATCCCAACTGACCTACACTAATAAGAAATATTTGTGCAAAATTTCAAGCGGCTAGCTCTACTCCTTCAAAAGTTAGCGTGCTTTCGACATACAGACGGACGTACGGATGGACGGACCTTTCGTCATAATCCGGTTAAAAATGCATAATTTATGCATCCTTAGCAGCTACATCGAAATATGGTCCGATTTTGACCAAATTCGGCATGGACATTTAGTGGTCTAAAAAATGCAAGTCACTGTTCAATTTTGGTCTTTTTTACAACTATATCCAAATCTGGAGAGCTTTAAACCATATAGGACACGGGTGCCGAAAAGCCTAACATAAGTCACCGTGTCAACTTTCAACGAAGTCGGATAATAAATGCGCCTTTTATGGGGCCAATACCTTAAATTGAGAGATCGGTCTATATGGTGGCAGTATCCAAATCTAGATCGAGCCGTCTTCAAGAAGAATATTGAGGGGCCTAGCAGAACTCACTGTCCTAAATTTCAACGGAATCGGACAAAAAATTAGTATTTTATGAGCCTAAGACTCTTTTTATTTTAGGAGGCCACCGTAGCGCAGAGGTTAGCATGTCCGCCTATGACGCTGAACGCCTGGGTTCGAATCCTGGAGAGACCATCAGAAAAAATTTTCAGCGGTGGTTTTCCCCTCCTAATGCTGGCAACATTTGTGAGGTACTTTGCCATGTAAAACTTCTCTCCAAAGAGGTGTCGCACTGCGGCACGCCGTTCGGACTCGGCTATAAAAAGGAGGCCCATTATCATTGAGCTTAGGACTGCACTCATTGATATGTGAGAAGTTTGCCCCTGTTCCTTAGTGGAATGTTCATGGGCAAAATTTGCATTTGCAAGACTTTATAAAGAGAGATCGGAGTATACGGCAGCTATATCCAAAACTGGACCGACATGAGTCAAATTGAACAAATAAAAGCGTGCAAAGTTTGGCCGGACCCAATCTCATATACCCTCCACCGTGGATCGCATTTGTCGAGTTCTTTTTCTGATATATCTTTTCAGACAAACAAAGGATATAAGAAAAGAATTGCTATGCTATTGGAGCTATATCAAGTTATGGTCCGATTCGGACCATAATTGAACTTAATGTTGGAGACCATAGAAGAAGTCATTGTGCGATATTTCGGCCATGTAGAATAAGAATTGCGGCCATTAAGGGCTCAAGAGGTAAAATAGGGACATCGGTTTTTATGGGAGCTGAATCAGACTGTATACTGATTCAGACCATATTTGACATGTATAAATTGCAGAAAAATTGGATAATAATTTCGCCCTCTAGCGGATCAAGAAGTCAATATTCAAGATCGGTTAATATGGCACCTATACCAGGTTATTGACCGATTTAAATCATATTTAGTGCAGTTGTTGGAAGACATAACAAAACACGTTTTGCACAATTTCAGAAAAATTGGATAATAATTGCGCCCTCTAGTGGCACAAGAAGTCAATATTCTAGATCGGTTTACATGGCAGCTATATCAGGTTATTGGCCGATTTAAATCATACCTAGTGTAATTGTTGGAAGACATAACAAAACACGTTTTGCAAAGTTTAAGCACAATCGGATAAGAATTGCGCCCTCCAGTGGCTGAAGAAGTCAAGATTCAAAATCGGTTTCCGTGGCAGCTTTATCAGGTTATGGACTGATTTTAACCTAGTTATGGTTTTATATATATATAAGGCAATGGAATTAAGTTCGCCCTCTAAAAACGTCCTCTCCATTAACTTGTCTACTTATACGACTAGTTTTTTATACTCTCCACCATAGGATTCTGTTTGTAACTACTCGAAATATTCGTCTGAGACCCCATAAAGCATATATATTCTTGATCGTCGCGACATTTTATGTCGATCTAGCCTTGTCTGTCCGTCCGTCGTCCATCTGTCTGTCCGTTCGTCCGTCTGTCTGTCGAAAGCACCCTAACTTCCGAAGGAGTAAAACTAACCGCTTAAAATTTTGCACAAATACTTAGTGTAGGTCGGTTGATATTGCAAATGGGCTATATCGGTCCATATTTTGATATAGCTGCCATATAAACCGATCTTGGGTCTTGACTTCTTGAGCGTCTAGAGTGCGCAATTCTTATCCGATTGGAATGAAATTTTGCATGACGTGTTTTGTTATGATATCCAACAACTGTGCCAAATATGGTTCAAATCGGTCCATAACCTGACATAGCTGCCATATAAACCGATCTTGGGTCTTGACTTCTTAAGCGTCTAGAGAGCGCAATTCTTATCCGATTGGAATAAAATTTTGTATTTCGTGTTTTGTAATGATATCCAACAACTGTGGTAAGTATGGTTCATATCGGTTCATAACCTGATATAGCTGTCATATAAACAGATCTGGGGACTTGACTTCTTGAGCTTCCGACATGACGTACTTTGTTCTTACTTTCAACAACTGTGTCAAATAAGGTTCAAATCGATTCATAACCCGATATAGCTGCCAGCAGAGAAAATCTTTTCGTATATCCTTTTTTGCCTAAGAAGAGATGCCGGGAAAAGAACTCGACAAATGCGATCCATGGTGGAGGGTATGTAAGATTCGGCCCGGCCGAACTTAGCACGTTTTTACTTGTTATACCCTACACTACTACTGTGGTACAGGGCTTTATAACTTAGTGAATTATTTTCTAACACCCAAAAGGAAGAGAGATAGACCCATTGATAGGTAACCGATCGACTCAGAATCACTTTCTGATTCGATTTAACTATGTCCGTCTGTCTGTCTGTCCGCCTGTCCATGTTAATTTGTGTACAAACTACAGGTCGCAATTTTCATCCGATCGACTTCAAATATTGTATGGGCATGTTCTTCGGTCTAGAGACGAAGCCTGTTGAAATTAAAAAAAATCGATTCAGATTTGGATATAGCTCACATATATATGTTCATCCGATTTGCAGTAATAATGCAATAAAATGGTCATTTGTTACCCGATTCTCTCGAAGGAAGGATTTTCTAATGACTCTTGACTTACTAATGAATTTCATGGAAATCGGTTCAGTATTAGTTATGGCTCCCCTATATATGTTCTTTAGATCTTGGATAATTTGCAATAATGTTGTCATTTGTCAACCGTAGTTATTACAGTTTGAACATATTTTTGCTCGCCAAGGTCCATCAAAAATGGTTCAGAATTGGATATAGCTCCCACATTGTACTTATGGGGTAGGTGTAGGGTATTATACAGTCGGCACCGCCCGACTTTTGGCCCTTCCTTACTGGTTTTTTTTTTTAATATTTTTGCTTATGCTTTGGTTTTGGTACACTTCAATTATATTTTTGTCACATTTTTTTTTTACTTTATCCACAGTATCACAGTTAAACAGATTATATGGAGAAAAACATCGTACGTATGTCATATCTCTTTCACCACAATTACTCTAGCAGTAATAAGATTTTTCCGTGCCTTAAGTCACTTACATTCCTCGCTTGGAGAAAAATGGGAATCCTTTATTCAGTCTTCATCTTTTGAAAGGACATTATTGTTCATTTTTAACAAGGGGTTTTTCTTGTATCCTTTGTGCATTAAAAATTCTAAAAACCCATTCACATTAAAACGAAAGGCTGTTTGCCATCTGAAAAGAAAAAAAAGAAAGGACAAAAAGGAAATTAGATTTACAAAAATTTACTTGTCATATGCTGATAAAAATACACATGTGAAAACAATTTATATTTATTCTTATGGAATATAGTGAATATGGTGGGGCTGAAGGAAGACGGGTATGATCAGAAAGCTGAGAAAGAACTCAGACTACTTGGCAATGACAATAAGACGAGATAGGTTCTTCGGGAATCGGTTTCTCGAGGCACTCCTCTCTCTGTCTACCACTAGAGTGGTAGGCGGATTGAGGGCAGTGAGGCCTTGGTCGAGATGGAATCAAGGTGGAGATAGATATACTCGTTATCAGTGCGGTTATCAATTTTAAACAAAATTTAGGTAGTTTTTGAAAGCTTTAAATAACGATAGATTAGAATAGAAACAAATAAAACAAGTAAAAGCGTGCTAAGTTCGGCCGGGCCGAATCTTATATACCCTCCACCATGGAGCGCATTTGTCAGTTCTTTTCCCGGCATCTCTTCTTAGGCAAAAAATGATATAAGAAAAGAGAGAAAGAACAAGATATGGTCCGGTTCGGACCACAATTAAATTATATGTTGGAGACCTGTGTAAAATTTCAGCCAATTCGTATAAGAATTGCGCCCATTGGGGCTCACGAAGTAAAATAGAGAGAAAGATTTATATGGGATCTGTATTGGGCTATAGACCGATTCAGACCATAATAAACACGTATGTTGATGGTCATGAGAGGATCCGTCGTACAAAATTTCAGGCATATCGGATAATAATTGGGACCTCTAGGGGTCAAGAAGTCAAGATCGCAGATCGGTTTATATGGCAGCTATATCAGGTTATGAACCGATTTGAACCTTATTTGACACAGTTGTTGAAAGTAAAAATAAAATACGTCATGCAAAATTTCAGCCAAATCGGATAGGAATTGCGCCCTCTAAAAGCTCAAGAAGTCAAATCCCCAGATCTGTTTATATGACAGCTATATCAGGTTATGGACCGATTTCAACCATACTTGGCACAGTTGTTGGATATAATAACGAAATACTTCGTGCAAAAATTCATTCAAATCGGATAAGAATTGTGCCCTCTAGAGGCTCAAGAAGTCAAGACCCAAGATCGGTTTATATGGCAGCTATATCAGGTTATGGACCGATTTAAACCATACTTGGCACAGTTGTTGGGTATCATAACAAAACACGTCGTGCGAAATTCCATTCCATTCGGATAAGAATTGCGCCCTCTAGAGGCTCAAGAAGTCAAGACCCCAGATCGGTTTATATGGCAGCTATATCAGGTTATAGACCGATTTGAACCATACTTGGCACAGTTGTTGGATATAATAACAAAACACGTCGTGCAAAATTTCATTTCAATCGGATAAGAATTGCGCACTCTAGAGGCTCAAGAAGTCAAGACCCAAGATCGGTTTATATGGCAGCTATATCAGGTTATGGACCGATTTCAACCATACTTGACACAGTTGTTGGATATCATAACAAAACACGTCATGCAAAATTTCATTCTGATCAGGTAAGAATTGCGCACGCTAGAGGCTCAAGAAGTCAAGACCCAAGACCGGTTTATATGGCAGCTATATCAGGTTATGAACCGATTTGAACCATACTTGGTACAGTTGTTGGATATCATAACAAAACACGTCGTGCAAAATTTCTTCCCAATCGGATAAGAATTGCGCACTCTAGAGGCTCAAGAAGTCAAGACCCAAGATCGGTTTATATGGCAGCTATATCAAAACATGGACCGATATGGCCCATTTACAATACCAACCGACCTACACTAATAAGAAGTATTTGTGCAAAATTTCAAGCGGCTAGCTTTACTCCTTCGGAAGTTAGCGTGCTTTCGACAGACAGACGGTCGGACGGACGGACGGACGGACGGACGGACGGACGGACGGACGGACGGACGGACGGACGGACGGACGGACAGACGGACGGACATGGCTAGATCGACATAAAATGTCACGACGATCAAGAATATATATACTTTATGGGGTCTCAGACGAATATTTCGAGTAGTTACAAACAGAATGACGAAATTAGTATACCCTCCATCTTATGGTGGAGGGTATAAAAAACATGTTAATTTCGGCCGGGCCGAATCTTGGGAACCCACCACCAGAGTCCACTTAGGATTCTGCTAAGAATTTATGCAAAATAAATTTTGTTGCAAGGCATAATTTTCTTCTACATACCAAACTTCTGTCAAACCAGCAAACATTAAAAGCTTCTAGGAACCGAACAAGAATGATCGAGATACCGGGTCACATTGCAGCTATATCAGGTTATAGACTGATTTGGACCGTATTAAGTACAGTCGTTAAAAGTTGTAACAGAACACCTAATTCAAAATTTCAGTCAAATCGGATAACAATTGCGGCTTGTGAGGATTTAAGAAGTCAAATTGGGAGATCGGTTTATATGGAAGCTATATCAGGTTAAAGGTCGTACTCAACACAGTTGTTGGAAGTCATAACAGAACACTACATGCAAAATTTCAGCCAAATTGGATAGAAATTGCGGCTTCCAAGGACTCAAGCATTGAATTCGCGAGATCGGTTTATATGGGAGCTATATCAGGTTATAGACCGACTTAACTCGTACTTAGCGTATTTGTTGGAAGTCATAGCAGAACACTACATACAAAATTTCAGCCAAATCGGACGAAAATTGCGTCTTGTAAGGGCTCAAGAAGTCAAATCTGGAGATCCGTTTATAAGGGAGCTATATCAGGCTATAAACCGATTTGGATCGTACTTAGAACAGTTGTTAAAAGTCAGAAAAAGTTGTTAAACGGAACACCGCATGCAAAATTTCAGTCAAATTGCACAAAAATTGCGACTTTCAAGGGATCACAAAGTCAAATCGGAAGATCCGTTTATATGGTAACTATATCTAAATTTGGACCTATATAGTCCATTTGCAATCAAGAATATAAATACTTAGAACGTCAAGACAATTAAGAATATATATCACTTTATATGGTCGCAGATCAATATTTCGAGGTGCTACAAACGGATTGACTAAATTAGTATCCACTCGTAGTTGAACAAGTTTAAATTTAAAATTTAAAACCGGGAGTTTTATTAAATCCTGCCAAATACCTCCACCCGATATCGACGCAATTTGGAACTAGAAGTTATTTTGGACCCTTTACCGTGTCTAGATTAGACTTTTTTTGGAGTTTACTCCTCCGACTTAAAGAAGTGGGTATCCAACGTCCAGCGCATTTTATGGAGAGTTGCTCCACACCCATATAAACATTCCACTGACTACATACCGATCGGACAATATGGGTCAAAAATTATAAGATATTTGCGCGTAGAGTGAATATGAACCCATGAAACATTAATAGGGACGGGAAGGCAGAATTCGGGCGTTGTCGACTAAGGAACATTCTCTACATAAACTATGAGTTGACATGTGGTCCCTCGGATAAACAAAGGAAGGCGTATTGGGATAAATTTCGCCGCACATTATGCACGACTATACGGATGGTTCCAAACTAGGCGACCAGGTGGCCTTTGAGGTGTGCTCTGTATAACAAGAAGTGGTCGTACCGAGAAGGCTACCCGACCACAGCAGTGTGTATTAAGCGGAGATCCTTGCAATTAAAGAAGTGGTGGAATGGCTAAGATATGATGTCATTACGACGATTGGCATATATATATATTCTCAGATAGCCTGGCAGCCATTAAATCCCTGGATAACATATTTCTGAACTCAAAAACCGCCACCGACTGTCACAGATCTCCCAACGAGATGGCAGAACTGTTAAAAATTCACCTGTTCTGGGTGCGGGGCCACAGAGACATCCCAGGGAATTTTAATGCGGACAAGATTGCGAGACTAGGAATAGCAATAGAATTTATATAGAATTCTTTACGTATGGCTCCAAGCTAGTCGATCAGGTGGGCCTTAGGGTGTATTCGAAAGATCAAGAAGTTGTCATATCGAATAGGTTACCCGACCACTGCAGTGTGTATCAAGAGGAGGTCCTTGCAATTAAGGAAGTGGTGGAATGGCTAAGATATAATGTCATTACGACGATTGGCATAAATATATTCTCCGATAGCCAGGCAACCATTAAATCCCTGGAGAACGAATTTCTGAATTCAGACACCGCTCTCGATGTCATAGATTTCTCAAAGAGATAACTGAACAGTTCAATATTCCCCTGTTTTGGGAGCTGCGCCAAAGAGATATAACAGGGATTTGTAGATCAGACGAGTTTGTAAGACTAGGAACTTCCTTACACATTCCAGAGAAGCTGGAATCTGTGGGTGTGCCTCTAGCATCATGTAAGCTAAGTTTTTAGTACCAGGCGCGAAGGACAACGAATGATAAATGGTCACAAAAAGGGGACTGTGAGCATTCCAAAACTATGTGGCCTAATCTAGACTTGAAGAGGTCTGCCGCTTTGCTGTCACTGGCTAGAACAGACGTCTCAGTCATTGTGTACGTCATGATAGGTCACTGTCTAATCGCAAAACATGCTGACAGAGTGAAGGCTGCCAGCAACGACTTTTGCAGAACCTGTGAGGACATCGAAGAAGAAAAGACTATAGAACACCTTATGTGTGTGTGTTTCCTGCACTGGCAGTCAGAAGGAGTTCCACTTTAGGTTATCATTTCTTTGAGAATCTGGCTGATTTAGCGGACTAGAAGGCATCCTCCTCCTTCTGTTCCTGTGGTATCACAATGGACGAAAACGTCTAAATGAATCTGATGGCAGGCTGCGGCTTAAACCTAACCGAACCTAACCTACTGCTGTATCACAATGGACGAAAACGAAATGGACGACCCACGTTAAGTGGGTCTGATGGCAGACTGCCACTTAAAACTTACCTAACCAACTCTGTAAGTTAAAATTGGATAATATTACTGGAAATGCAAATTTGCCCAAAAAAGTTTTCTTACTTAACATTGGGAATATGTCTCTTATATTACCTTGCAGGGTGGCAAGGTTGGTAAATACACCTAAGTCTGGCAAGGCAAATTATGCAACCCCAAGCCTGCAGACCTATAAGTCTTACGTCCTTTCCACTAAAAAATATGGAGTGTTTTTTTGGATACCATGAGAGAGAGTAGGACATCCAGCGAACTGCTCAAATACAAACAGCATTCCTATGCCAAGAGAAGGTCGGTGGGACTGACCTGCACGAGGTTGTCCATAAGAGAGAAGAATCGTTCTATACCAAAGCGCACACACTGCCGGTATGCATTGGGATCGAGGCGGCTTTTAACAATGTGCGGACCGACATATTGATCCAATCCTTAGACGAGTACCGGTTGGATCGGTTCCTTAGAGTCTGGATAAACCATATGCTAAGGAACAGGTGGATAAATTGTGTGTCATAAATATAAAGGAGAAAGTGCCACAAGACACGCCACAGGGAGGTATTTTATCGTTACTCCTATGGGATTTGAACCCGCCTGGTACGCAGACGGTGTTATAATACTTCTTAGTGGTAAGAATCCAAACCAGCTGTGCAGAAGGGCCGAATGGGTCTTGCACATGGCATATGACTGGGCTAGACCCAGAGTTCATAATTTTAACCCAGAGAAAAACAGAAATATGCCTGTTCAGGAGAAATACCAAGGTGGGCCAATTTGACGCACCACGTTTCCTCACTTAAACGATTTCTATATCTGATAAGGTCAAATACTTGGGTGTGTTCTGGGCCAGGAAACTTAACTGGAAGGGTCACATTCAAGGGGCGTACTGAGAAGGCTCACAGATGTTGGACACTATGTAGACGGGCCGTAGGCTCCAAACGGGGCCTGAATCCGTGGATAGTCCACTGGCTCTGCAGGAACGGGATTAGACCGATGCTTACTTACGCCTCGGTAGTTTGCTGGATTGCGATGGAGAAAAAGTGCAACGTAAAGATAACACAACAGGTTCAGAGAATATCTAGTCTTGTCATAGGCAGTACGATGAGGACCAACTAGAGACTATTCTAGATATCCGACTCATAGACATACAGTTAAGTGTGAGACAGTCATTGCGGCTATGTGACTTAAGGCGATGCGAGAATTAATAGAGGATTGGAGCAAGTCATACCATCGCGGTATAATCGAGACGACGATAGGAAACCTGGTTGGAATGGAAGGGGTTTCCGCTCGGATACCTGAGATTACACTTGAGGTCGATTGCCTGACACTCCTGCCAAAATCAAAGACGTGGATTGATGGAGCTCTGGTATTGTCATCTGGGAGATCATGCTATACAGATGGATCAAAGCTAGAGGACAGAGTGGGACTAGGGCTCTACATTAAGAACCCAAGGACTGAGATCTGTTTTCGACTGTCTGACCATAATACGATCTTATAGGCATATTCCGGGCGATTATGGAATGCCTGAGGTAGTGCGGTGTTTACGCGAGGATGTCAAGTGTGAATAACTTTACGGACAGTAAACTGGCTATTGGGGCAATAACTACCAGGACGGTAAGGTCACGAACAGAGTGTAAGAAGGAGATTAACGCCTTCTCTTAGGATACCACATTCCGAAACGTTTGCTTGCCGTGTCATAGCGAAGTAAGGGGGAATGAAAGACCAGACGATTAGAAGGTGAAGACCAGAAGGCTGCCATCAATAAACTTGGTTAACTCGAAGCCTGTCGTGTCGACACAGTCCGAGTTAAGGACGTGGTCGACGAACGTGCAAGAAACACTGTGGAACAGCGAATTTCTTTTTCGAGGTAACTTTTTATACCCTCCACCGTAGAATGGGAGTATGCCAATCTAGTCATTCCGTTTGTAACACCTGGAAATATTCGTAAAGTATATATTCTTGATCGTCTCGATGTTCTGAGTCGAAATAGCCGCGTCCGTCCGTCTATCGAAATCACAATAGAGGGCGAAGGCGTAGAGCTAGCCGCTTCAAATTGTGCACAGATACTTAATGTTAATGTAAAAAGGTGAGAATTGCAAATGGACCATATCTGTTCAGATATAGCTCCCATATAAACCGATTTGCCGATTTGACTTCTTGAACCCCTGGAAGCTACAAATTTTGTCTGATATGCCGATAGCTGTTCTTAGTACGGTCCTACGATTTGGCTGAATTTTGGCATCTAGTGTTTCAAAAAACTGTGTCAAGTGCGGTCTAAATCGGTCAATAAATTGACGTAACTCCCATTTAAACATGTATGTAGGTTTGTTTGTTTGGTTGTGTGTTCCTTATAGACTCAGAAACCCTGAACCGATTTTCTTGACATTTTCACTGATGGTGCTTAATGATCGCGTAGAGAAAATAGGGTACTACATTTCTTGATATCTGAAGGGGGAGCGGACGCTCCCCCTTCCCCTAATTTCCTGAAACGCCAGATCTCGGGGTTGTGTAGTGCGATTTAAGCCACATTTTATGTGCTCTCTTATAGTAACCTAAGAAAACAAAAATTTAACATTCAAATTTCGGATGGGGTACCCTGGGGGGGGGGCGCCCCACCCCAAAACCTACCAAATATATATATTCACCAATCGCGACAACATGGGACTCAAATGAAAGGTATTTAGGATAAGCAAACGCAACTGATATCTAATTGTCGGACCAAGTGTTTGGGGGAGCACCCCAACCCCCAAAACACCCCAAATCGGACGTATTTACCAAACGAAAGATATTTGCGAGTAAAATACGAAACTGAACCTGACATCAACATTCGCGGCCAACTATCTAGGGGTTGTCCCACCACCATAACAATCGCCAAGTAGGACGTATTTGCTCACCAAGACAATTTGGGTCTTCAAGACAGTTGTGCTCGATATTTTTAGTTTTTAGGGCCCATACCCCAAACCGTACATATTTGCTGGCTTTTTCAATAAAGGGCTTAAGTGAATGGACTTTGAGATTAGAAAACGAATTTGATGTCCAATTTTTAGACCAATGGCAATGTGGGGTTGAAATAAATGATATATGAGAGTATTTCACGATGCTGATAATTTTTATACCCTCCAGGATGGGGGTGTACTAATTTCGTCATTCTGTTTGTAACACCTCGAAATATCCGTCTAAGACCCCATTAAGTATATATATTCTTGATTGTCATGTCGTTTTAAGTCGATCTAGCCATGTCCGCACGCAAACTTTCGAAGGAGTAAAGCTATCCGTATTTTGCACAAATACTTTTTATTAGTGTAGGTCGGTGGGTATTGTAAATAGGCCAAATCGGCCCATGCTTTGATATAGCTGCCATATAAACCGATCTGGGGTCTTGATTTCTTGAGCCTCTAAAGGGTGCAATTCTTATCCGATTTTATTGAAATTTCGCACGTAGTGTTTTGGTAGCACTTCCAATAACCATGCTAAGTATGGTTTAAATCGGTCAATGTTTTGATACAACTGCCATATATACCGATCTTGGGTCTTGACTTCTTGAGCCTCTAGATTGCGCGATTCTCGTCCGATTTAACTGAAATATTGCACGTAGCGTTCTGGTAGCACTTCCAACAACTACGCGAAGTGTGGTTTTAGTCGGTCCATGGTTTGACATAGATGCCATATAAACTGATCTTGGGTCTTGACTTCTTGAGCCTCTAGAGGGCGCAATTTTTATCCGATTTTATTGAAATTTTGCACATAGTGTTTTGGTACCACTTCCAACAATCACACTAAGTATACGTAGTGTTTTGGTATCACTTCCACCGGAATTGCTGTCATATAAACCGATCTTCTGATTGACTTCATGCGCCTCTGGAAGCCACAAGTTTTGTCCGTAGTGTTCTGTTATGACTTCTAATAACTGTGTCAAGTATGGTCCCTTTCAGTTTATAACCTGATATAGCTGCCATATAAACCGAACTCCCGATTAGACATCTTTAGCCCATGAAAGTCGCAATTTTCATTCGATGAAGTTAAAATTTTGCACATGGTGTTCTGTTATGACTTCCCTCAGAATCCATGGTGTTGAGTTCCCATGATTTGGCCCGACCTAACTTGGCACACTTTTAATTGTTAGTATTTAGAGCGCACCACAAGCCGATTGCTGACTTAGGTGTATGTCCATAGTGGAAAGCTAACCTTACCAACCCTAACTCATACATCAATGAATGATCTCAAGTTTAAGTTCAATGGTAAGGGATGTTCTTTTCATTGTCATGTCAGAAAGCTTTATTGCCATCATCAGCCTGAAAATTTGTTTCTGATATTCTCACCAGAATTCGAACCAAGGTTTTGAACTTCTCAGTAGAACATGCTAAACTCTGCCTCATGGATGCCATTAAGGTACTGGGCCAAACTTCTCACAAATCCATGAGTGCCGTCCGATTCAATTTTAATGATAAGGGGCCTCCTTTTTATACCCTCCACCATAGGATAGGGGGTATACTAATTTCGTCATTCTGTTTGTAACTACTCGAAATATTCGTCTGAGACCCCATAAAGCATATATATTCTTGATTGTCGCGAAATTTTATGTCGATCTAGCCATGTCCGTCCGTCTGTCCGTCCGTCCGTCCGTCCGTCTGTCTGTCGAAAGCAGGCTAACTTCCGAAGGAGTAGAGCTAGCCGCTTGAAATTTTGCACAAATACTTCTTATTAGTGTAGGTCGTTTGGTATTGTAAATGGGCCATATCAGTCCATAACCTGATATAGCTGCCACATAAACCGATCTTGGGTCTTGACTTCTTGAACCTCTAGAAGGCGCAAATCTTATCCGATTGGGATGAAATCTTGCACGACTTATTTTGTTATGATATCCAACAATTGTGCCAAGTATGGTTCAAATCGGTCTATAACCTAATATAGCTGCCATATAAACCGATCTTGGGTCTTGACTTCATGAGCCTCTAGAGTGCGCAATTTTTATCCGATTGGAATGGAATTTTGCACGACGTGTTTTGGTATGATATCCAACAATTGTGCCAAGTACGGTTTAAATCGGTTCATAACCTGATATAGCTGCCATATAAACCGATCTTGGGTCTTGACTTCTTGAACCTCTAGAAGGCGCAAATCTTATCCGATTGTAATGAAATCTTGCACGACGTATTTTGTTATGATATCCAACAACTATGCCAAGTATGGTTCAAATCGGTTCAGTATCTGGTATAGCTGTCATATAAAGCGATCTTGGGTCTTGACTTCTTGAGCCAATTGAGGGCGCAATTCTCATCCGATTTGGCTTAAATTTGCATGAGGTGTTTTGTTATGACTTCCAATAACTGTGCTAAGTATGGCGTAAATCGACATAGAACCTGATATAGCTGCCATATAAACCGATCTGGGGTCTTGACTTCTTGAGCCTCTAGAGGGCGCAATTATCGTCCGATTTAACTGAAATTTTGCATGTAGTGTTTTGGTATTACTATCAACAACTGTGCTAAGTATGATTCAAATCGGTTCATAATCTGGTATAGCTGTCATATAAACCGATCTTGGATCTTGACTTCTTGACTTCTTGAGCCAATTAAGGGCGCAATTCTCATCCGATTTGGCTGAAATTTGCATGAGGTGTTTTGTTATGACTTCCAATAACTGTGCTAAGTATGGCGTAAATCGATATAGAACCTGATATAGCTGCCATATAAACCGATCTGGGATCTTGACTTCCCGATTTTGCTTCTTGAGCCCCTACAAGGCGCAATTCTTATCCGAATGAACTGAATTCATTTATGGTCCGAATCGGACTATAACTTGATATAGCTCCAATAGTATAACAGTTCTTATTCAATATTCTATGTTTGTCTAAAAGGAGATACCTCGCATAGAACTCGATAAATGCGATCAATGGTGGAGGGTATATAAGATTCGGCCCGGCCGAACTTAGCACGCTCTTACTTGTTATAGCTGAGTCTGAACGGCGTGTCGCAGAGAGTTTATTTCAGTTATAATGACAGTATGCTATTAGAACTACTAAAAAATTTCGGAATACTCTAAATGAAAACTAAAAACTGACAGATCTCGTTCATCTTTTCACAAATGACACAACTAGTTGGGTAAAACGATTCCATTTAAACCCTTCAAAATGTTAATTCTCACAGTTTCTTTAATCCCAAGCAATTATATAAAATTACAAAGAAGTCCCGCAAGTTTAAACATCTTTTTAATTCCTTCTCCCCTCAAACATTTCACAATTTCTGTATTCCTCTTACAGCATTTTCAAATATTTTCTTTGAATTCCCTCTCTACACAATGTCAAGCATTCAGAGTATGTACTTAGATTCAACTGTCGTTTGTTATTTTACCATAAAGTCAACGACAGCACATGCTGGTTGCAAAAGAAAAATACAAATAAAAAACAAGTAAAAGCGTGCTAAGTTCGGCCGGGCCGAATCTTATATACCCTCCACCATGGATCGCATATATCGAGTTCTTTTCCCGGCATCTCTTCTTAGGCAAAAAAGGATATAAGAGAAGATTTGCTCTGCTATTAGAGCGATATCAAGATATGGTCCGGTTTGGACCACAATTAAATTATATGTTGGAGACCTGTGTAAAATGTCAGCCAATTCGAATAAGAATTGCGCCCTTTGTTGGCTCAAGAAGTTAAATAGAGAGATCGATTTATATGGGAGCTATATCAGGCTATAAACCGATTCAGACCATAATAAACACGTATGTTAAAGGTCATGAGAGAATCCGTCGTACAAAATTTCAGGCAAATCGGATAATAATTGTGACCTCTAGAGGCTCAAGAAGTCAAGATCCCAGATCGGTTTATATGGCAGCTATATCAGGTTATGAACCGATTTGAACCATATTTGGCACAGTTGTTGGATATCATAACAAAATACTACGTGCCAAAATTCATTCAAATTGGATAAGAATTGCGCCCTCTATAGGCTCAAGAAGTCAAGACCCAAGATCGGTTTATATGACAGCTATATCACCTGATATAGCTGTCATAACCGATTTGATCGGTTTATATGACAGCTATATCACCTGATATAGCTGTCATGGACCGATTTGAACCATACTTAGCACAGTTGTTGGATATCGTAACAAAACACGTCGTGCAAAATTTCATTCCAATCGGATAAGAATTGCGCACTCTAGAGGCTCAAGAAGTCAAGACCCAAGATCGGTTTATATGACAGCTAAATCAGGTTATGGACCGATTTGAACCATACTTGACACAGTTGTTGGATGTCATAACAAAACACGTCGTGCAAAATTTCATTCCAATCGGATAAGAATTGCGCACTCTAGAGGCTCAAGAAGTCAAGACCCAAGATCGGTTTATATGGCAGCTATATCAGATTATGGACCGATTTGAACCATACTTAGCACAGTTGTTGGATGTCATAACAAAACACGTCGTGCAAAATTTCATCCCAATCGGATAAGAATTGCGCACTCTAGAGGCTCAAGAAGTCAAGACCCAAGATCGGTTTATATGGCAGCTATATCAAAACATGGACCGATATGGCCCATTTGCAATACCAACCGACCTACACTAATAAGAAGTATTTGTGCAAAATTTCAAGCGTCTAGCTTTACTCCTTCGGAAGTTAGCGTGCTTTCGACAGACAGACGGACGGACGGACGGACGGACGGACGGACGGACGGACGGACGGACGGACATGGCTAGATCGACATAAAATTTCACGACGATCAAGAATATATATACTTTATGGGGTCTCAGACGAATATTTCGAGTAGTTACAAACAGAATGACGAAATTAGTATACCCCCCATCTTATGGTGGAGGGTATAATAATAAGACGAAAAAAAAGCAAACTCTGAGAGGCCAACAGATGCCTTAAACAGAATAATTCAGTCCTCAAATAAATTTTGAAAAATATACACCCAGTCATTTCAACATCTATATTTGCTTGTGCCCCTGCAAACAATGCGTGCGTGTGTATGTCACTTCATCCAAGATTGCCTGACACGATGCCACCCCAAATGGCAAGATTGATGGCTGAGACTATTTAAGCATAAAATATTCACCGCAAAACCTACCAAAGATGTGGAATGACAGCCAAGTCTTGCAAAAGTCTCATATCCGCATTAAGGCCAACCACGTAAGGAACGGGAAGCTGCAACATTGGCAGCTGTTACTATGACGGATGTATTAACAACTTTTCACCACTGGCAATAAGGATACCAAGCAAAAAACAACAACAACAAGGCCTTAAGTGCGTGGAGGAATAAATTTAAAATAAATCCTCATTTAAATGATATTTAAAGATGGATTAAATTTAATACACTCTTATAAAAAAAAACAAATCCCAAATAAATCGTTTTGAATGGATTTGCTGCAAAACGGAGTGTAAATTTAATTGGCTTAAATTATTTACGTAGTCTATTTATAGAAGTGGGAAAAGATATTTTATGGTATATTTTTATACCCTCCACCATACGACGGGGGTATACTAATTTCGTCATGCTGTTTGTAACTACTCGAAATATTCGTCTGAGACCCCGTAAAGTATATATATTCTTGATTCGTCGTGACATGTTATGTCGGTTAAGCCATGTCCTTCCGTCCGTCCGTCTGTCTGTCGAAAGCACGCTAACTTTCGAAGGAGTAAAGCTAGCCGCTTGAAATTATGCACAAATACTTCTTATTGGTGTAGGTCGGTTGGTATTGTAAATGCGCCATATCGTTCCATGTTTTGATATAGCTGCCATATAAACCGATCTTGGGTCTTGACTTCTTGAGCCTCAAGAAGATGCAATTCTTATCCAATTAGAATGAAACTCTGCACGAAGTGTTTTGTTATTATATAAAACAACTGTGCAGAGTATGGTTCAAATCGGTCCATAACCTTCTGTAGCAGCCATATAAACCGATCAAGGGTCTTGAATTCTTGAGCCACTAGAGGGCGCAATTCTTATCCGAATGGAATAAAATATTGCACGGCGAGTTTCGCTATGACTTCAAACAACTGTGCTAAGTATGGTTCAAATCGGTCCGTAACCTGATATAGCTGCCATATAAACCGATCCTGAATCTTGACTTCTTGAGTCACTAGAGGGTGGTTGATATGAAATTTTACTCCAAGTATTTTGCGAAAAGGGTTGGACCCCCTAAAAATTGGTCTCGAAAGTGTGTATCAATTCCTTCTCTACCCCCCACTTCCTTTCATTGAAGCCCCACATTGACATGGTCGGTAAACATGCTCGATTTAGGAGTGTTTTGTGGAGTGGGGTGGTCCCCCAAACACTATGACCTGAACATATATCAGCAACGTGCTCTATTCTCATATATTTGAACCCCATATTGCCATTGGCCTCAAAATTGTATATCAAATTCGTTTTCAAATCTCAAATACCATTCATCTAAACCCCTAATTGAAAAAGCCAGCAAATATATCCGGTTTGGGGTATGGGCCCTAAAAACTATGAATATCGAGCTCCACTGTCTTGAAGACCCAAAATATCTGGGTGAGCAAATACGTCCTACTTGGGGATTATTAAGGTGGTGGGACGTCCCCAAGACAAGACAAGACCCTTCATTTGAGCCAAATTTTCCATAGTTGGCAAACATGACCGGTTTGGGTGGTATTTTAGGGGATGGGGCAGCCTCTTAGTGACTTGTCTTTGAATATATTTATCAGATTCCTGTTCTTCTCTAAAATACCTCTTATTTGAGCCCCATATTACAATGGTCAGCAAATACTTCCTATTTGGATGGTGTTATGGGTGTGCGGTGGCACCATAGACACTTTTCCGGTACATTGATATCAGATTCGTGCTTTACTTCCAAAGACCTTATATTTGAGCCCCACATTACTATGGTTGTAAATTTGTCTTCTTTGGGGTATGTTCTCGGGGATGGGCGGCCCCAAAACACTTGGTCCTACATATGGATATCAGATTCGTTTTCTACACTCAAATACCTTTTATTCAAGCCCCATATGGTGGGTGACCACCAAATATGACCTATTACGGATGCTGACTGAGGAGGGATTTGAACCCGTCTGCTACGCAGACGATAGTGTAATACATCTAAGGGTTAAGGATCTGAATGAGCTATGCAGAAGGGCCGAAAGGGTTTTTCATATGGCATATGATTGGGCTAGACCCAGAGGTCTCAATGTTATCCCAGAGAAGACTGAAATATAGCTTTAACGCATCACGTTTCCTCAATGACACGACTTCGATAGCTGACAAGGTCAAATACTTAGGAGTGATCTTGGACAGGAAACTGAATTGGAAGTGTCACATTCAGAAGCGTACTGATGTTGGGTACTATGTAGACGGGCCGTAGGCTCGAAATGGGGTCTGAATCTTAGGATAGCGTGATTAGACCAATTCTTACTTACGCCTCAGTAGTTTGGTGGACAGATATGGAGAAAAAGTGCAACATAAGGACCATACAACAGTTGTCTTGGCATAGACGGAGCGATGAGGACCACGCCCACTAGGGCACTGGAGACTATTCAAGATATCCGACCCATTAACATACAGAGTAAGTGTGAGGCAGCCAATGCGGCCATGAGACTTAAGGCGATGGAGAATGGATTGAGGATGGGAGCAGCTCATACCATTGCGGTAAAATCGGGGCGACTATGGGAAACTTGGAAGGAAGAGAAGAGGTTTCCAATCGGATACCTGAGATGAACATTAAAGTCGAGTGTGAGGCACTGCTGCCATCGGCACAGTCTTTGATTGACGGAACCCTTGTATTGCCATCTGTTACACGGATGGATCAAAGCTAGAGGAAAAAGTGACCTGCAGGCGGAGATTCAGGCGATCACGGAATACGTGAGGTGTTGTGGTGCTAACGCGAGGACGTCGCTTGCGAACATCTTTATCGACAGTAAAATTGCCATAACAGTCTTGCAGTGTAAGAAAGAGATTAACGCCTTCTCTGAGGATGGCAAAATCCGCATCGTTTGGATGCCGGGCCATAACGGAGTAAGGGGAAATGAAAGGGCAGACGATTTGGCGGTGAAGGCCAGAGGACTGTCGTCAATAAACTTGATTAACCCGAAGCCTTTTGGATCGACGCAGTCCGAGTTAAGGGAATGGGCGACGAATGCGCATGCAACATTGGGAAACAGCAAAACGGTCGGTAGGAGGGCGAAAATCCTACAGCGGGATCCAAATCTTGAGAAGACGAGGCTATTACTGAAAGGAAGCAAGAAGGTGGATTGTATAGCTATTGGTATCATAACGGGACACATTGGACTACGAGCTCACTTATGTACAATCGGTGCGGCAAGTGATAGGCATGCGGGGAAGTTGATGAGACGTTGGAGCATATCCTTTGTCATTGCCCAGCTTTCGCGTCTAACAGATACTGACACTTAGGTGGAGACACTCAGCAGACATGAACCTACTTAGGGAGGTGGTATTGAAAACAATTAAGGATTTTGTAAGTAACACGGAATTCCTAACTTAAAATTTTCTTTTTAAAGGTTACTTTACAGTTTTTAGAGCGTACAACAAGCCTATTACTGGCTTAGGTGTTTGTCCATAGTGGCATGGGGCGGATTAATATTTGCACCCTCTTTTCAACGTAACCTAAGCCCCATATTGCCATGGTCAGTAAATAAGTCCTGTTTGGAGGGTGGTTGGTTGGGGACGGGTGAACTTTGCCTCAAATTTGGATATCAGATTTGGATATTACTCGCAAATACCTTTCATTTGAGTCCCATATAGCCATGGTCGGTAAATATGTCTGATTTAGGGAGTTTTGGGGGTTGGGGTGGTCGCCCTACCACTTGGTCCGACAATTGAATAGCAGATACGTTTTCTTATCCAAAATAACTTTCATTTGGGTCCATATTGTCGTGATCGGTTTATATGTATATTTGGTAGGTTTATGGGAGGGGCACCCCCCCTATGTACCCCGTCCGAAATTTGAATACCAAATTTTTGTTTGTAGGTTACTGTAAGAGAGCACATAAAATTTTGCTTAAGTAGCACCAACCACCTCCGCGATCTGGCGTTTCTAAAAATAAGGGTAAGGGTGAGGGTCCGCTCCCCCTTCAGATATCAAAAAATGTAGTTACCTATTTTCACCTCGGGATCATTATGCACCATCAGTGAAAATTTCAAGAAAAAATTGGTTCAGCCGTCTCCGAGTCTTTGACGAATACACAAACAAACAAATCTACAAACACAAATCATTTTTATACCCACCACCGAAGGATGGGGGTTTATTCATTTTTTTGTCATTCCGTTTGCAACACATCGAAATATCCATTTCCGGCCCTATAAAGTATATATATTCTTGATCAGCGTAAAAAGCTAATACCATCTAGACATGTCCGTCCGTCCGTCTGTCCGTCTGTCTGTTGAAATCACGCTACAGTTTTAAAAATAGAGATATTAAGCTGAAACTTTGCACATATTCTTTTTTTGTCCATAAGCAGGTTAAGTTCGAAGATGGCCTATATCGGCTTATATCTTGATATAGCCCCCATATAGACCGATCCGCCTTTAGGGTCTAAGGCCCATAAAAGCCACATTTGGGAAATTTGGGACAGTGAGTTGTGTTAGGCCCTTCGACACCCTCCTTCAATTTGGCTGAGATCGGTTTAGATTTGGATATAGTTGCCATATAGACCGATCCGCCGATTTAAGATTTTAGGCACATAAAAGCCACATTTATTATCCAATTTTGCTGAAATTTGGGACAGTGAGTTGTGTTAGACCCTTCGACTTCTTCGTTAATTTAGCCCAGATCGACCCAAATTTGGATATAGCTGCCATATAGACCGATCTCTCGGTTTTATGTTCTGGGGCCCTAAAAAGCGTATTTGTTGTCCGATTTGGAAAAAATTTGGGACACTGGGTTTTGCTAGGTCCCTCGACATCCTACTATAATTTGGCCCAGATCGGTTCAGATTTGGATATAGCTGCCATATAGACCGATTCGCCGATTTATAGCTTTGGGTCCATGAAAGGCGCATTTATTGTGCGATGTCGTCGAAATTTAGGACACTGAGTTATGTTAAGCCCCTCGACATAATTCTGCAATATAACACTGATCAGTTTAGATTTGAATATAGCTGCCATATAGACCGATCTCTCGATTTAAGGTTTTGGGCCCATAAAAGGCGTATTTATTGTCCAATTTCGCCGAAATTTGGGACAGTGCGTTGTGTTAGGCTCTTCGACATTTTTCAGCAACTTGGCCCAAATCGGTCCAGATTTGGATATAGCTGCCATAAAGACCGATATCTCGATTTTAAGTCTTGCCCCATAAAAAGCGCATTTATATCCCAATTTCTCTGAAATTTGGCACAGTTACTTATGTTAGGCTTTCCGACATCCGTGTCGTATATGGTTCAGATCGGTTTATTTTTAGATATAGCTTCTAAAAATACCAATATTTTGTTATACACAATTGAACAATGACTTGTGCTTATTAGTATTTGGTCCAAATCGGAATATATTTCGATATAACTGCTATGGGACATAAGGTATGCAATTTTAACCGGATTTTGATGAAAGGTGGTTTACATATATAGCCGAGGTGGTGGGTAACCAAAGTTCGGCCCGGCCGACCCGGCCCGGCCTTTTTACTTGTTATATATAAGATTTTTTACTACTTTGTCCTGAGTCGGAGTCAATATAATTTTCTCGACTCCAACTCCGGGCAAAATTGCTCGACCGACCTACTCTCAAATGACTTTTATGTGAAATCCACCTATCCGCTTGAAGATTTTTCGGTCTTTCATATCAGATTTGAAACCTTTTCCTAAATATCTTGCATTTGGTGTCTTACTGTGATGTTCGGTCCACATTCAATTTCTTGCGCAATGATTTGAGGATATTATCCAGAATCAAGATAGCATTGCCACAAAGATCATATCGTCTACAAAATTAAAGCTTTGTGAAATTTAATGTTTAACAATTGTTCATTTATATTAAACTGTAAAACATTTGCTCTCAAATGCTTTGAGTTGGAAAATGTTTTTCCTTAGTTCATGCATTGCAAACAAAAGAAAAACGTATCAAATCTCAGTTTCGATAGATTTTTAGCACTGAATGATTTTTTTAGATTTTTCATTTTTGATGTCTTAGATTTGTCTAAGCATTTAAATAAATGTTGTTTTCCCAAAATACACACACACCCATGGCCATGTGAGTGTGCGCATTTGTACGCACATATATCTCAGTTTAAACACAATTTATCTTTATAGCAGTAAGCACACATGTCTACATTGGCCACACACACACTCACATTGGTCCTGTCGATATTTTTGCAATCCTTTGACGTGTGTGTAGTGCCTAAGGCCTGCTAACGAAGAAAAACAGAAAAGATTAATCGAAAGTGGGCCAGAGCGTTTAGGAGAGAATTTCATGTTGTTTGCAAGAAAACAAAAACGAAAGGAAAGGCATGGAAAAATCATCAATTCAATCATTTTGCCTTCTCAATATTGATTAGCTTCCATTAGGCCTTTGGTGTTATGTGAGACGGGCAACCGACAACCCAGAGAGAACATCAGTATTTATGGTGCTACAATGCGGAGGACTTGACTTGACTTGGCTTGGCAGCCATTTCGGCCTACATACTCCAACTGAACAAATTATTTACGCTGATAAGGAGAGAAACGCTGGCAAGCAAAATGCCTTGAGAACATGTAACTATTAATAAAGCATAAAATTGTTCCCAAAGGATCAATAATAAAAGTTAAACGCAAAACTTTCCAATAACAATGATTTATACAAGTCTCGGTCTTGTTGCTATCCAAGTATCCTTGTGCCAGCATACAAACACTTGCGCGAACGTATGAACGCATGTATGTGTGTGTGTGTGTGTGTGTATGTACATGCAGGGCAAGAGCAACTTTTCCGGATGAGCTTTTTCTAAGAACATTAATTTTTTTTCCGAGGGCTCATAAGGGAGATGCCAAGGCGTTTCAAGTACTTCCGTTCTAGGGAGGTGGATACCTACCAACTTTGGGCTTCTATATAAAAGTAATTTTTCGACATGTTGGCAATTATGTTTATCGGATATATGAACTTGTGCGGCGAGAGTTTAGTCCATATAAAAGCGTTTTCATTATGATTGATGTACTTGCAATAAAAGAAAAGTGTTTTGAGTTTTATACAGCTAGCCACTGGTGAAGCAACAAATCTTCTCAATTTCTTCAAAGGGGTTTTTTTGTTACATTTTTGGGGTGTATTTTGGAGAAATGATGTGAAATGATTAACAAGTGCAGAGTTAATCTGCTCGGGCAGAGCAATGTTGACAAATTACCCAGATTTTTGATCAGGTATATTTTAATTTTGTCATTCCGTTTGTCTATGAGCTTTATGCGAATGTCTGTCTACCAAAACAATGCTGTTAACATTGCTTAAATTGATCCAAATCAATTTTTATACCCACCACCGTAGGTTAGGGGGTATATTCATTTTGTCATTCCGTTTGCAACACATCGAAATATCCATTTCCGACCCTATACAGTATATATTTTCTTTATCTTGTAAAAATCTAAGACGATCTAGACTCAGATCGGTCCAGATTTGGATATAGCTGCCATATAGACCGATCCTCCGATTTAGGGTCCTAGGCCCATAAAAGCTACAATTATTATCCGATTTTGCTGAAATTGGGGCAGTGGGTTGTGTTAGGCCCTTAGATATCCTTCCTCAATTTGGCTAAGATCGGTCCAGATTTGGATATAGCTGCCATATAAACCGATCCGCCGATTTAGGGTCTTAGGCCCATAAAAGCCACATTTATTATCCAATTTCGCTGAAATTTGGGACAGAGAGTTGTGTTAAGCCAATCGATATCCTTCTTCAATTTGGCTCAGATCGGTGCAAATTTGAATATAGCTGCCATATAGACCGATCTATAGGTCTATTTGGCCCATAAAAGGCGCATTTATTGTCCGATTTCGCTGAGATTTGGTACAGTTCGTTGTGTTAGGCTTTCCGACATCCGTGTCGCATATGATTTAGATCGGTTTAGTTTTAGTTATAGCTTCTAAAAAGACAAATATTTTGTTATACACAATTGAACAATGACTTGTACCGATTAGCATTTGGTCCAAATCGGAACATATTTCGATATAACTGCTATGGGACATAAGGTATGCAATTTACACCGGATTTTGATGAAAGGTGGTTTATATATATACCCGAGGTGGCGGGTATCCAAAGTTTGGCCCGGCCGAACTTAACGCCTTTTTACTTGTTAGAGGTTACTTTATAGTTTTTAGAGCGATTACTGGCTTAAGTTTATGCCCATAGTCGCCTGGGGCGGATTAATATCGGCACCCTCTTTTCAACCTAACCAATTTCAAACTAAATCTTTATATGCATTAAAGTCCACCGGGCTACTAACAACTTTGAAGGTCCTCCAATGGTCCCCCAAACCTTCAAGGGCCCTGAAATTTTGCACATACGCAATGGTTGAAACCTATAGCAATCTAAAATTTCGCGATGATATGGCAGCGTTATTTCCACAAATTTTTCCCGTTCCACTGTGCATCGTAGGATCTGGTGCCATTTGATGGTCATTGAGAGAATAAGTATGCTCTTATCGTCCTGTTTCCCATTACTAACAAGTTTGCCTTGCCTTTCAGCAGGTCTATCTTGCTTTCTACGACAAGCCATCTGAACGAAGTCCTTCAAGTTTTGGTTTGACATCCTGAATCGTTCTTTGAAATCTGTTTAAAAGTTTTTTTTTTTTACCTTAAACAACTGTTATATTCGTTTCATGGGAGTTTACAAACAAATTTCAGTTCTTTTTAAGTTTTTCGTTTTTATCCCAAACTAAATCCCTGTGTACAATTGAGTCCTCCGGACTACAAACAACTAAAATCTGATCCAGTCACTCTTAATCACAATATCTGTCCCATACTGACAACCTGGTGCGTAATAAAGTTGCATGTAATCCCGTATTTGGATGTGATATAATTTGCATTGATATCAAAGTAAATCCCAGGCAATAATTTAATATATTCATTTTGCAGGGTAAAGCAGACAACACATCAAAAATATCATTCTCATCATAAACAAAATCTAAGCATAAAACCAAAGCCTCCCAAAAGTGTTGTCGGCAATCCCGTTTAAATTGATCTGGGTTCGGGAGAGCTGGCAATGGCTGGTTGGGCGCTAAAGGTGGTGCTCGTGATTCTGGTGATGCCTTGACATGGGTCATTGCCTCATGCTGATGTGTCTGCAGGAATGTGCTCTGTATCTTTGGCTAAGGTTTAACAATTTTATCCTTATCTCGGCTGCTGCTTCCGTTTTCGTATTTGTTTGCATTTGAACAAATAAGGGTAGTCGTCGTCGTCGTCGTCGTCCTCCGGCCATGTTACAAGAGGATATTCAATGTAGAAACATATCAGATTTCGTCAATATCATCATGTTACATCAATTGTCTTTTACATACATTCCTTGAGGGAAATCAACTTTATTTCCGATTTGTTCTTGTTGTAGTTTGTATTGATGTTGTTGTCGTCCCCTTCATTGACTTCTCTCACATTGGGCATGGCGTTTTGCAAGCCAAAACTCACACCATTCAGCCTGGTCCAAATTGATGCCAGCAAATCCATGCATTCATTCATATTCATATTTCTCCACACACACACACACTCGTATGCGAATACTTATATGATTATGTTTATGATTGTTATTATCGTTATCGTTATCATATCGGTTTTATACAAAACAATGCCACGGATTATTGTATTATTCCATGGCGGCGCGCATTCACCACTTGCCTCATGAAGTGCTTGACAAGCCAACAAACAAACAAACAAGTGCCCTTTCATATATTCGTTAATGTGTATATGTTGCGATTGAATCCCCAACAACAACAACAACAACGACAAAAAAGGACTCAGGAAAAAATTAAAGTATAATGTTGTAGCGAAGGCCAAAGATGGGCGGACCTTTGAAGTACACGGGTGGTATACACCGTAATAAAAAAAAATAGTTCAATCTGTAGAATTTCTTTAGACAAATCTTGAAAACTCTAAACTCAGTATAAATATTAAAAAATGGCAAAACTTCATTTGTCTGTACTTATAAGTACAAGTCATTGGTCAATTGTGTATAACAAAATTTCGAAAAGCCTAACACAACTGACTGTCCCAAATTTCGATGACACTGGACAATAAATGCGCCTTTTATGGGCCCAAAACTTTAAATCGAGTGATCGGTCCAAATTACGGCGAAATAGGACAATAAATGCGCCTTTTTTGGGCCCAAAACCTTAAATCGAGAGATCGGTCTATATGGTAGCTGTATCCAAACCTAGACTGACTGGGCCAAATTGCCGAAGGATGTTGAAGAGCCTTATACAACTCACTGTCCAAAATTTTGGTAAAATCAGAACAATAAATCTAATCCGATCTGGGCCAAATTGAAGAAACATGACGGAGGGCCTTACATAACTCTTTGTCCCAAAATTTCAGGAAAATCGGACAATAAATGTGGTTTTTATATGCCCATAACCTTAAATCGTGAGATCGGTCTATATGGCAGCTATATTCAAATCTGGACCGATCTGAGCCAAATTGAAGAAGAATGTCGAAGGGCTTAACTTAACTCATTGTCCCAAATTTTGGCGACATCGGACAATAAATGCGCCTTTTATGGGCGCAAGACTCTAAATCGGCGGAGCGGTCTATATGGCAGCCTTGTCCAAATCTGGACCGATCTGGGTCAAATTGAAGAAGGATGTTGAAGAGCCTAATACAACTCACTGTCCCAAAGTTCATCAAAATCGGATAATAAATGCGACTTTAATGGGCGCAAGACCCTAAATCGGCGGATCGGTCTATATGGCAGCTATACCCAAATCTGGACCGATTTGGGCCAAATTGAAGAAGGATGTTTAGGAGCCTAATAAAACTCACTGTCCCAAATTTTGGTAAAATCGGATAATTAATGTGGCTTTTATGGGCCTAAGATCCTTAATTGGGGATCGGTCTATATGGCAGCTATATCCAAATTTGGACCGATCTGGACCAAATTGACGAAGGATGTCGAAGGGCTCAACACAACTCACTGTCCCAAATTTCAGCAAAATCGGATAATAAATGTAGCTTTTATGGATCTAAGACACTAAATCGGCTGATCGGTCTATATGGCAGCTATATCCAAATCCGGACCGATGTGGGCCAAGGATGTTTAAGGGCCTTACACAACTCACTGTTCCAAATTACGGCGAAATCGGACAATAAATGCGCCGTTTTTTGGGCCCAAAACCTTAAATCGAGAGATTGGTCTATATGGCAGCCATATCCAAATCTAATCCGATCTGGGCCAAATTGAAGAAACATTTCGGAGGGCCTTACATTATTCTTTGTCGCAAATTTCAGGAAAATCGGATAATAAATGTGGTTTTTATGGGCCCAAAACCTTTAATCGAGAGATCGGTCTATATGGCAGCTATATCCAAATCTGGACCGATCTGGGCCAAGTTTAAGAAGGATGTTGAAGGGCCTAACACAACTCACTGTCCCAAATTTTGCCAAAATCGGACAATAAATGCGCCTTTTTTGGGCCCAAACCCTTTAATCGAGAATCGAGGATGTTGAAGAGCCTAATACAACTCACTGTCCCAAATTTCAGCACAATCGGATAATAAATGTGGCTTTTATGGGCCTAAGACCCAAAACACCGGATCGGTCTATATGGGGGCTATATCAAGATATAGTCCGATATAGCCCATCTTCGAACTTAACCTTTTCCGAAGATGGTAATGGATCATGCTCTCCATAACTTTGGAAAGCACAGAGCATAACGCTACTGGTCGGTGATTCGCAGGGTCGGTTACCTCACCCTTCTTGGGAATAGGCTGCACGTTCGCAATTTTCCAACGCGCTGGGAAAACACCCGCACGGTAAGCTAGATTGAAAAGATTGCGTAAAGGTCAAGCGAGCGTCGAAGAACACTTGCACAAAACAAGTGGCGATATGCCATCTGGGCCTGGGGATTTACTTATGTCGAGATCTACAAAAACACTTTTGACTCCACGTGTTCGAAAATATATCTAAGGCATGGAACTAGATACGTGTTCAATAGCGGGGAGTGTTTGATCGCTTTCCCTCAGGGAAGAATTCCAGCAAAGATGTTAGCCAGCAGGTTGGCCTTATCAACCGGGTCATTGAATATCTGATCATCTCTATGGAGAGTCGGGATAGCCGATGAGTTGCCTTCACTCTTTTCACCAACGACAAAAAACTTTTACTTCGCCCTTGGAGAAGCAAGAACTTTGGTACGAAGACGCTGTTCGTGCAGAAACTTTTCGCGTCTAAGTACTCTGGCGCAGGAAGTTCTTGTCTGTTTTCGCAGCAATTCATTACTGGCATTTTTATTTGAACGCCAATTTCTAAATGCCTCCTCTTACAATCTGACGGCATTCCTGCACACCTGGTTAAACCAGCTTTTGTCCTTCGATTTAACCGAAATTATTTGGGTTGGAAAAAATAACTCCATTCGACTTAAGATTGCCTTCTCATTCATCATTTCAGCTGCTGCATCAACGTCACAATCAAGAAAGCAAAGCTTCTAATTGAAATTGCGGAAGCAATCATTGAAATCAGCCCAACTAGCTTTTTGTTACATAAAAATTGTCCGCTTTGGGGCTGTAGATCGGCAAGAAGGGTAAAATACAAAAAAGATGCTAAAATAGCCCAATAATCGGAATTTCCAAGAGGTGCAAGTACATTGACTTCGTACTTTTCAGGATGCGAACCATTTGCCATCGCCAAATCGGTTAATAATTGCGCCCTCTAGAGGTTTAAGAGGTCATGATCCGAAATGTCTTTATATAAGAGCCATATCAGGTTATGAACCGACTTAAACCATACCTAGCGCAGTTGTTGATGATGGGGTTCAAGTAGCAGTGTCCCGACTAAAGAACAACAAGGCAGCAGGAGCCGACGAATTACCCACTGAACTATTTAAGACCGGAGGCGACACGCTGATAAGGCGTATGCGTCAGCTTATCTGCGCAATCTCGCTAGAAGAACGCATACCCGATGATTGGAACATCATCATACCATGCTGATACACGTTCCTCAGTAAGAATAGGAAAGAATCTCTCCGAACCTTGCAATACCAAACGAGGCTTCTGACAAGGAGACGGCCTATAGTGTAAGAGATCACACCAGATCACACTATCCTACAAAAGAAGACTGTAAGAAATACAGAAGTGAATAGATGTGACACACTATTCGCAAGACAACAAATGCTACTTGTCTATGCCAACGACATCGATATCATAAGTCGGTCACCGGAAGTAGTAACTGCAGCCTTTGAAAGAATCGATAGATAGTCAGTGAAAATGGGTCTGGCAGTCAATAGAGATAAGACGAAATGGAAGGTTTCAACATCCAAAACGCCTTGTACAACCGATCGGATTTAGAAAATAGAGAAAGTTGGGAACAAAAACAGCAACATTATCAACCTCGGCACCGCCGTAACCGAAACGAATGTCACCATCCTACGGGTAATGGGATAGGTCCACTCTTCCCCTTATATGGGAAAAACCTATCAGTTTTATAAGGGTTTGTCGCTCGAGGTGGCGAATTGCCACCATTCTAACACGGTAGCGTAGATCCTGGGACAGTTCGAAAAGGATGAAATAAACAATTGTTATAACACATGATAAAATATCCAGGTAATACTTCGCCACAAAACGAATGCTTTTTAATGGAGTGTGAACACATTCTTGGCAACCGGCGGTAGGTGAACTTGGCAATAATCCTTAAAGGAGATTACATAAGCCACAAATATATTTAACTTGTAAGCAATTTTTAACAATAACTAAGCGACTTTAAAAAAATAATTCACAATCATAAGTTATGACAATTTAAAATTTTCATTCCCTTTCCAGTTTAGGACCAGTATATTTGTGGCAATTGACTGAACATTTCCCTTTATGCAGTTTTGAAATAAATTGAAGAATAATACTCGCAAACATATTAGAAACAAGGCCATCTCGACAGTCGAAAATTACACTATAGAAGACACTGATACTACCCGTGTTGTTGTATGGTTTTGAGGCATGGGTACTTGTGAAAGCAGAAGAGTCAGTGTTGGAGTGTTTGAAAGAAAGATTATTCGTTCAATATATGGAGCAGTTTGTGTTAATGGAGAATATAGACGTCGTATGAACCACGAGCTGTATGACGACGATAACATAGTTACCCGTATCGTAATACAACGGCTGTGTTGGCTAGGTCATGTTGTCAGAATGGATGAAGAAGCTCCAGCAAAGAAGTCTTTTGAAGGCAATCACGGTTGTTCACCCAAGCCGGGACGACCAAAAGCCCGATGGAAATATCAAGTGGTGGGAGACACCTCGAAACTTGGTGTCAGATTCCAAGTTTACCAGGAGAGACACAAGAGAATAATTATTGGTCAGGCAAACGAATAATCGTTTGCGGCTATCAAAATACGTTTGCCAATAAAGAGTGTTTGGTTTTACAACAAAAGAAAGATACTTTTACCGTAGGCAAAGTTGCGAAAAGGTTTACAATAAACAAAGTTAGTTACATTCAATAATACTCCCCCTATGGCTTAAGTTTGATATATTGAGGCGAATCGCTACATAGTTACTAAAAAAGAAAAACTTCGTAATAAAAGTATTTTGTTTCTCGTAAAAATATCTCAAACATTTTAGGTCTTTGCGTGTAATAAGGCAAGAACCAAGTCTAAGTCTGTACTCTATTGTCAACTTAACCTACTTTTGTAAGCAATTTGCTAATTTGCCCATGAACCTTCCATTAAGAAACAGGGGACAATTTCTCACATACCAATGAGTGCTGTACCATCCAAGTTTGAGCTCAATGATAAGGGACTTCATTTTTAAAGCCGATTCCGAAAGGCCTGCAAGAAGTCTCTGCATTGCATAGTATCTAGGAGGCTACCGTATCTCAGAGGTTACCATGTCCGCCTAAGACCCTGAATTACTGGGTTCGATTCCTGGCGAGACCATCAGAAAAAAAATTCAGCGGTGGTTTTCCCCTCCTAATGCTGGTAACATATGTGAGGTACTATGAGACACGCCTTCCGGACTCGTCTATAAAAAGGAGGCCCCTTATCATTGAGCTTAAACTTGAATCGGACTGCACTCATTGATATGTGAGAAATTTGCGCCTGTTGAATGTTCATGGGCAAATTTGTGTTTGTATTATCTCACAAGTGTCGCCAGCATTTTTTCAGCATCATCCCCGTTTAGCCTTATAGGCGGACATGCTAACCTCTGCGCTACGGTAGCCTCCAGCATACTTTTGTAATACTATATAACATATAATTCTCTTTCGTAATATTTCTTTTCAAACACTGACATTTTTGCATCGGTGTATCATAATGTCAATTTTCCTATGATATACTTACATAAACATGTGTGCATGTGAGTATATAAGTTCTCGTTGTCACTGAATTTTTATTATTACTTTTGTCATGGTAATCATTATTAAATATGCCAAACCAGCGTAAAAATCCCAATATTTATTTTTTGTTCAAATTCGACAATTTTCCCATTCCACCATCCACCATTGCTCGTTCACTTAAGGACTTTGAAATGGCGGTTGGAAGTTCATGTGGGTGTGTGTGTGCTTCTGTTTGGGTGGCTGTGTAACTTTACAGGGGTGAAAAGCATGGGCATGTACAATAACTAAAGGGCCCTTTTTCAAAGACAGGGAAAATACAAGCAGAAGGCATATGCCTCTGAAAGTGATGACAGGCATTTACTTGTAACTCTTGAATAACAAACAAAGAGGAATCACAGTAAACAAGTTAAAAGCGTGATAAGTTTGGCCGGGGCGAATCTTGGGAACCCACCACCATGGATTCTACAAAAATATGGGAGCTATATCTGGTTATAGACAGATTTGGAACGTACTTGGCACAGTTGTTGGAAGTCCTAACTGAACACTATATTCAAAATTTCAGCCAAATCGGATGAAAATTGAGGCTTCCAGGGGTTCAAAAAGTCAAATCGGGAGATCGGTTTATATGGGAACTATATCAGGTTATAGACCGATGAGGACCATACATGACACAGCCAAATCGGACAAAAATTGCGGCTTCCAGGGGCTCAAGAAGACAAATCGGGAGATTGGTTTATATGCTAGCTATATCAGGTTATGAATCGATTTGGACCGTACAAGGCACAGTTGTTGAAAGTCATATCGAAACACGACGTGCAAAATTTGAGCCAAATCGGATGAACATTGGGGCTTCCAGGGGCTCAAGAAGTCAAATCGGGAGATGGGCTTACATGGGAGCTATATCAGATTATGAATCGATTTGGACCGTACAAGGCACAGTTGTTGAAAGTCATATCGAAACACTACGTGCAAAATTTCAGCCAAATCGGATGAACATTGGGGCTTCCAGGGGCTCAAGAAGTCAAATCGGGAGATGGGTTTATATGGGAGCTATAACAGATTATAGACCGATTTAAGCCGTACTTTACACAGATGTTGAAACATACAACGGAACGCCATATGCAAAATTTCAGCTGAATCGGGCAAAAATTGCGTCTTCCAGTGGCTCAAGAATTCAAATAGGGAGATCGCTTTATATGGAAGCTAGATCCAAATTTCAACCAATATGACCCATTTGCAATCCCTAATGACCTACATTAATGTTAGGTATCTGTGCAAAATTTCAAGCGGTTAGTTTCACGCTTTCGACCGCCATTGTGATTTCGACAGTCGGACGGACGAATATGGCTAAATCGAATATAAACATGGAATCAGGAGACCAGGTCTCGCGGATGTAAAGCAAGGAATGGTATCATGCCTCGAAATCGCCACCTTTTTTCGCTGAGAGATAGGTTAGTTTAGGCTTAGGTGGCAGCCTACCATCAGACTCACTTAGACGTTTTCGTCCATTGTGATACTACAGGAACAGAAGAAGGAAGATGCCTTCTCGTTCCTACCCTTGAACCATCCAGGTCGCCTCAAAGAAATGAGAACCTAAAGTGGAGCTCATTTTGATTGCGAGTGCGGTACACACACACAGAAGGTGCTTAATGGTCTCTTCTTCTTCGATGTCCTCACAGCTTCTGCAAAAGTCGTTGCTGGCTAACTTCAGTCCGTCAGCATGTTTTCCGTTTAGACAGTGACCTGTCATGACCGACACAATGATTGAGATGTCTGTTTTAGCCAATGATAGCAAAGCAGTAGACCCCTTAAAGTCTAGATGAAGCCATATAGTTTTGGAACCATCCATCCGTTGAACCATCCAGACCGCTCTAAAAAGACCAACATCTTGCGAATGTTCACATCCGCTAAATAAGACAGGTTCTCAAAGAAAGGAGAACCTAAAGTCGAACTTCTTTCTGACTGCCAGTGCGGGACACACACACAGATGGTAATCTATATTCTCTTCCTCATTGTCCTCACAGCTTCTGCAAAAGTCGTTGCTGGCAACCTTCAGTCTGTCAAAATGTTTTCCGATTAAAATGTGACCTGTCATGACGGACACAATGACTGAGACGTCTGTTCTAGCCAATGACAACAAAGCGATAGACCCCATCAAGTCTAGATTAGGCCACATAGTTTTGGAATGCTCAAAGGCACCTCTTTATGACCATCTATCATTCGTTGTCCTTCGGGCCTGGTCCTGAAAACTTAGCTTACATGTCGCCAGAGGCATACCCACAGATTCCAGTATCCCTGGCATGTGTAGGATAGTTCTTAGTCTCGCAATCTCGTCCGCATTACAATTCCCTGGGATGTCTCTGTGGCCCGGCACCCGAACAGGTGAATTTTGAACTGTTCAGCCATCTCGTTGAGTGATATGGGACAGTCAAGGACGGTTTTTGTGTTCAGAAATACGTTCTCCAGGGATTTAAAGGCTGCCTGAGAAGATATTCATGCCAATCGTCGTTATGGCATTGTAGCTTAGCCATTCCACCACTTCCTTAATTGCAAGGATCTCCGATTGATACACTCTGCAGTATTCGGGAATCCTTTTCGAAATGACCACTTCTAGATCTCAAGAGCACACCCCAAAGCCCACCTGGTCGTTTAGTTTGGAATCATCCGTATAGAAGTCTATGTAACTTCTGTTGCCAGGGATTCGTCTATCAGGAATAGTGCTACCGTACTTTTCTATCAAAAAGCGGCTCAGGTAGGGTGTTATCCACACTGCCTGGAATATCGAATATTGTTTCAAGGATAACACAGTGTCCGTAGCCGCCACATGACCAATGAGAAATTTCCCTTAACCTCACGGCAGTGGTCGCTGCAGTTTGTCTAGCCACAATGTCCAGAGGCATTAGATGTAGCATTAAATTCAGTGCATCAGATGGAGTCATCCTCAATGCGGCTGTGATGCCCAAACAAGCCATTCTTTGGTTCCGTTTAAGTATTGAGCAGTAGGTGGACTTTTGAAGCGCAGTCCACCAGACCACAACATCATATAGCATCATAGGTCTGACAACTGCAGTATATACCCAATGCATGACACGCCGTCTAAACCCCCATCTTTTGCCAATGGCTCATTTGCAGGTGTATAGGGCAAGAGTTGCCTTTCTTGCCCTTTACGAAATGTTGGATTTGAAGTTCAGTTTCCTGTCCAGCAAAACACCCAGGTATTTTGAGCTTTCTGTAAATGGAACATTCTTTCCTCCCAAGGAGACAGGTTCCACTGGAGGCAATTTGTATCTTCTGCTGAAAAGAACTACTTCTCTATTGAACGGATTTATACCCAGACCACTTGCGGTAGCCCACTGTGCTGTTGCACGTTGAGCTTCCAGAAGTATATCTCTTAGAGTGCTGGAAAACTTTCCCCTAATCGTAATTGCCACGTCATCTGCATACGTGACCACTTTTATGACTTTTTATGCCAGAGACAATAATATATTGCTAATGGCTATACTCCAAAATAGAGGAGACAGTACACCTCGTTGAGGAGTTCCTTTGCTGACCCATCTTTCTACATCCACAGATCCCAAGCCTACCGCAATGCATCTATTAGTAAGTAAGTTATTAATAAACTCTCTTACTATATAGTGGAGGCCTAGAAACTCCAGCTCCTTCATGATTGCCTTTGGTTTTACTTCATTGAAACCAACTTCAATATTAAGAAATGCTAGCATTGTATATTCCTTAACAGCGAGAGAAAACCCTCTATATAGCCGACTAGGTTGTGAAGAGCTGTTTCAGTGGATTTGACTTTACTATATGCATGCTGCTGCCCCGACAGGCGATCTCCAGGGATCTTTGCCCTAAGATATGTTTCCATCAACCTCCTAAGAGTCTTTAGTTTAAAGGATGACAAACTAATAGAACGAAATTATTTCGCCTTCGTGTGGTATGGTTTTCCTGCTTTCGGAATGAAAATGAACTTTGAGTCCCCTCCATACTACAGGTATATATGACATGCTGATACAAGCAGAGTATATCTCCCTAGGCCAGGGAACCAATCTATCAGACACAGCTTGTAATTCAACCGGTTATACATCATCAGGGCCTGGCTAATTCAAGGAGTCGAAACTTCTTATCACCCAAAGTATTTTTAGCTCGGACACAATTTCCCTAATAACCTTCGACGAATGCGTAACAGTGACAACCTCTTCTGGCGTTACGTTGTCCCTTGGAAAATTTCCCGGGAAATATGTATCAACGAGTAGATCTAGTGTTTACTCACTAAACGTTGTCCACACATCCTGTGACTTCTGAATATACCCCACCGTAATAGGTCTCCTTAGCCTAAACGCCTCAGATATATCCTCCAAGGATCAGCAGAATTTTACCCAGGATTTTTTTCTGAGCCTTTCTCTGCTCGCCCCTATATTTGCTTTACTCTGCATTATAGATGTCCCAATCGTGTGGTGCTGTTGTGGCTTTCGCTCTGTTGAAGAGTTTTCTGCAGTCCTTCCTTAGACCAACCAGCTTTGGGGTCCACCAAGGCAGTCGCTGTTTGCCCCTTGGCTTGGCACTAGGGCATGCTGACACAAGCGAGTCATCCAAAGCCTACATGATCCGCTTGACCACTATGTATGTAGCCTCCGCAGTTTCCATTTACTTTTCTGGTCTAGAAGGCATAGACGTGCAGAATTTGTGCCGAAATTTATCCCAATCCTGCTTTCTTCTGATTATCTGCGGTATTTCTCCAAGGCTGAAACTAATATGACGATGACCAGAGAAGCTGTGGTCATCCAACATATGCCAGTCGCACATTCTTCCATTTAAATCTTCCGATACAAAGGTAATATCTAGTACCTCCTGCCCGTTCCTGGCAATAAAGGTCGGTTTATCCCTTTTATTACAAATAGCCAGATTGCAACGAACTCAATTTCATTTGCATCGGATTTGTTTGGAATTCGGAATGTGAAATACCTTTGTTACCTCCAACCTTCACTCCTGATATCGCCCGGATGCGTCCATTAGTAGATATTGCCTCCAAGTAAACGGAACTCACTTTTTTATCTCCTGGATTTAAAGACTCCTCACTTTTACTGACACCTAATGCCCCTCAGACAGGTCCACAAAAATATGTATCCACTTTATAAACGCTATACCTAGATTTGACTTCCTAACTTTAATTTTTGCACTAATTGTCTGCTCCATACTGCAATAAATGGATATGGCACTCTTATAAACCGATCCCTAAATAGATCCCAAAAAGCCTTTTTATACCCTCCACCATAGGATGGGAGTATACTAATTTCGCCATTCTGTTTGTAACTCCTCGAAATATCCATTTTCGACCCTATAAGGTATATATATTCTTGATGGAGGCCACCGCAGCGCAGAGGTTAGTATGTCCGTCTATGACGCTGAACGCTTGGGTTCACAAAAAAAATTTCAGCGGTTGTTTTCCCCTCCTAATGGTGGCAACATTTGTGAGGTACTAAGCCATGTGAAACTTCTCTCCAAGGAGGTGTCGCACTGCAGCACACCGTTCCGACTCGGCTATAAAAAGGGAGCCCCTTATCATTGAGTCTAAACTTGAATCGGGCTGCACTCATTGATATGTGAGAAGTTTGCCCCTGTTCCTTAGTGGAATGTTCATGGGCAAAATTTGCAATTTGCAATATTCTTGATCAGCGTAAAAATCCAAGACGATCTAGCCATATCCGTCCGTCTGTCCGTCCGTCTGTTGATATCACGCTACAGTCTTTAAAAATATATTGAGCTGAAACTTTGCATAGATTCTTTTTTTTTTGTCCATAAGCAGGTCAAGTTCGAAGAATGGCTATATCGGACTATATCTTGATATAGCCCCCATATAGACCAATCCGCCGATTTAGGGTCTTAGGCCAATAAAAGCCACATTTAATATCTGACTTTGCTGAAATTTGGGTCAGTGAGTTATGTAAGGCTCTCAATATCCTTCTTCAATTTGGCTTAGAACGGCTCAGATTTGGATATAGCTGCCATATAGACCGATCCGCCGATTTAGGGTCTCAGGTCCGTAAAAGCCACGTTTATTATCCGATTTTGCTGAAATTTGGGACCGTGAGTTGTGTTAGGCCGCACGACATCCTTCTTCGATTTGGCTTTGATCGGTTCAGATTGGATATAGCTGCCATATAGACCGATCTTTTGATTTTAGGTTTTGGGTCCATAAAAGGCTCATTAATAATCCGAATTCGCCGAAATATGGGAGAGTGGGTTGTGTTAGGCCCTTCGATGTCATTCTTCAATTTGGCCCAAATCGGTTCAGATTTGAATATAGCTGACATATAGACCGATCACTCGATTCAAGGTTTTGGGCCCATAAAAGGCGCATTTATAATCCGAATTCGCCGAAATATGGGAGAGTGAGTTCCGTCAGGCTCCCCGGAAACTTTCTATAATTTGGCCTTGATCGGTCCAGATTTGAATATAGCTGCCATATAGACCGATCTCTCGATTTAAGGTTTTGGGCCCATAAAAGGCACATTTATTGACCAATTTTGCCAAAACGTGGGACAGTGAGTTGTGTTAGGCCCTTCGTCAGCCCTCCTCAATTTGGCCCAGATCGGATCAGATTTGGATATAGTTGCCATATCTCGTTTTTAAGGCTTGGTCCCATAAAAGGCACATTTATATTCCGATTACGCAGAAATTTGACACAGTGACCTATGTTAGGCTTTTCGACGTCCGTATCGTATATGGTTCAGATCAGACTATAATTGGATATGGCTACCAAAAAACCAATAGTTGTTCTACAAAATTAAACAATGACTTGTACTTATTAGACCACTCAATATCCGTGCCGTCGAATTTGGTCCAAATCGGACCATATTTCGATATAGCTGCTATGGGGGCATAAATTATGCATTTTTCACCGGAATATGAAGAAAGGTGGTTTACCCGAGGTGATGGGTATCCAAAGTTCGGCCCGGCCGAACTTAACGCCTTTTTACTTTGTTATTTCTCCAAAATAAGTCTCATATTAACTCATTTAATAGCCTTTTATTTTTGAGCAGAATCATTGCTGATGGGTAACCAAGATTCGATCCGGTCGAACTTAGCACGTTTTTAGCTGGCTTTACTTACCTCTGTCTGTCTCTGTCCCGTTTTATTGTCACACTGTCCTCCAATCAATCTGACGAAATTTTGTACATTCCTTAACCACCGGATGACTTCTTTTTTTAGCAGATCTGCACTAAGCTTTGCATTGGCATGCCCTCAACTAGAAATTTATAACTGCAGGTGTCTGTGTGTATGACATATGTCATATATATTTGCATATACCGAATGCTTTTGCTGACATTCTAAGATTTATTCATTTCACCTCTTCCGCCAATGAAAGGATCTTAATGCTCTTACGGGGCCTCAATATGAAGGAATTTGCCAATTCTTTCGTTGAATGTGTGCATTGCGTCCCATATGAGCATAACGATGGGACTTTCCCATAATCTCATCACATTTTTATGATACCATTCACACACTCACACACACAAATACGCAACTGACACACACACACAATCATCTTCAGTACGGTGGTGATAGCTTCCACACATTTTAAATATTGCCAGATGCCACAGAGTATTGCCACGTGAATATTTATTGCTAAGTGAGCTGTTGTACTCGTACTACCAGCCAAAATTGTACTCTCCTCAATTTTATACCCTCCACCATGGAATGGGGGCATACTTACATCGACATTCCGTTTGAAACTCATTGAAATAATTATATGAGCTCGAGCAAGGTATATATTCTTGATAGTAGTGATATTCTGTTCGTCCATGTCCGTCCGTCTGTCTGTCTGTCGAAAGTATGCTAACTCTCGAGTGAGTAAAGCTAGGTGCTTGAAATAGCTCCCATATAAATCGATCTCCTGCTTATACTTCTTGAGTCTCTACAGGGGGTAATTCTAATCTGATTTGGCTGAAATTTTGCACAATGACTTTTTCTCATACAGAGCTTCCGAAGCGGTCCATAACCTGATATTGCTCTCATATAAACCGATCTCCTGAACGCTCTTCTTGAGCCCCTATAGGACGCAGTTATTGTCTAATTTAGCTGAAATTTCGTACTATGACATACAACAAATGTGCCAAAATATGGTCCAAATCGGTCCAAAACTTGATATACCTCACATATAAACCGATCTTCCGATCATACTTCTTGAGCCTCTATAGGACGCAATTCTTATCCAATTTTGGTTAAATTTTTCACAATGACTTCCACCATCTCGAACGAACGCACCAAGTAGAGCCTGAATCGGTGTATAACCTAATGTAGCTCCCTGATTTGACTTCTCCATCCTCTAAAAGGTGCAATTATAACCCGATTTGTCTGAAATTCTATACTATGATGGTTTCTATGACATTCGACAGATATGCTAAGTATGGTCCGAATCGGTCCAAAACATGATATAGCTCCCATATAAACCAATTTTTGAGCCTATAGAGGGCGCAATTCATATCCGATTTTGCTGAAAGTTTGCATTTCTTTTTATGCCCACCACCGAAGGATGGGGGTATATTCATTTTGTCATTCCGAAATATCCCTTACCGACCCTATAAAATATAAATATTCTTGATCAGCGTAAAAATCTAAGACGGTCTAGCCACGTCCATCCGTCTGCCTGTTGAAATCAAGCTACAGTCTTTAAAAATAGAGGTATTGAGCTGAAATTTTGCACAGATTCCATTCTTGTCCATAAGCAGATTAAGTTCGAAGATGGACTATATAGGACTACGTCATCATATAGCCCCCATATAGACCGATCGGCCGATTGAGGGTCTTAGGCCCATAAAAGCCACAGTTATTATCCGATGTTGCTGAAACTTAGAACAGTGAGTTGGCTTTAGGCCCATCGACATCTTTCCGCAATTTTACTCAGATCGGTTCATATTTGGATATAGCCCCCATATAGACCGATCCGCCGATTTAGGGTCTTCGGCCCATAAAAGCCACATCTATTATCCGATATTGCTGAAATTTGGGAGAGTGAATTGTGTTAGGCCCACCAACATCCTTCCCCAATTTGGCTCAGATCGGTCCAGATTTGGATATAGCTGCCACATAGACCGATCCTCCGATTTTGAGTCTTAGGCCAATAAAAGCCACGTTTATTATCCGATTTTGCTGAAATTTGGGACAGTGAGTTGTGTTAGGCTCTTCTATATCCTTCTTCAATTTTGACCAGATCGGTTCAGATTTAGATATAGCTGCCATATAGACTGATCCGCCGATTTAGGGTCTTAGGCCCATAAAAGCCACGTTTATTTTCCGATTTTGCTGAAATTTGGGACAGTGAGTTGTGTTAGGCCGCACGACTTCCTTCTTCAATTTGGCTTAGATCGGTCCAGATTTGGATATAGCTGCCATATAGACCGATCTCTCGATTTAAGGTTTTGAGCCCATAAAAGGCGCATTTATTGTCCGATGTCGCCATAATTTTGGGACAGTGAATTGTGTTGGACCTTTCGACATTCCTCTTCAATTTGGCTTAGATCGGTTAAGATTTGAATATAGCTGCCATATAGACCGATCTCTCGATTTAAGGTTTTGTACCCATAAAAGGCACATTTATTGTCCGATGTCGCCAAAATTTGAGACCGTGAGTTGTGTTAGGCCTTTCGACACCTTTCTGCAATTTGGTCTAGATCGGTTCAGATTTGGATATAGCTGCCATATAGACCGATCTCTCGATTTAGGGTCTTAGGCCCATAAAAACCACATTTATTATCCGATTTTGCTGATATTTGGGACAGTGAGTTGTTTTAGACCCTTCAACGTCCTTCGTCAATTTGGCATAGATCGGTTCAGATTTGGAAATAGCTGCCATATAGACTGATCCGCCGATTTAGGGTCTTAGGCCCATAAAAGCCACATTTATTGTCCGATTTTGCTGAAATTTGGGACAGTGAGATGTATTAGATCCATCGACATCCTTCCTTAATTTGGCTCAGATCGGTCTAGATTTGTATATAGCTGCCATATAGATCAATCTCTCGATGTAAGGCTTTGGGCCAATAAAAGGTGCATTTATTGTCCGAATTCGTCGAAATATGCGACAGTGAGTTAAATTAAACCCCTCGACATACATCTGAAATTTGGCACAGATCGGTCTAGTTTTGGATATAGCTGCCATATAGACCGATCTCTCGATTTAAGGTTTTAAACCCATAAAAGGCGCGTTTATTGTCCGAGGCCACCAAAATTTGGGACAGTGAGTTAAGTTAAGGCCTTCGAAATTCTTCTTCAATTTGGCTTAGATCGGTCCAAATTTAAATATAGCCGCCATATAGACCGATCTCGCGATTTAAGGTTTTGGATCCATAAAAGGCGCATTTATTGTCTGATTTCGACGAAATTTGGGACAGTGAGTTGTGTTAGACTCTTCGACATCTTTCTGCATTTTGTCTCAGATCGGTTCAGATTTGGATATAGCTGCCATATAGACCGATATCTCGATTTAAAATCTTGGCCACATAAAAGGCGCATTTCTAATACGATTTCACTGAAATGTGATACAGTGACTTATGTGAGGCTTTTCGACATCCGTGTCGTATATGATTCAGGTGGTTTGTATTCCAACATACGTACCAGGTATAACTAGAATTGGTCTTAAAGCTGATACAATTCTCAACTAATTGGGTTGAAATGTTTCCCTATGACCTTCAACATACATGCCAAACATAATCTGAATCAGTCCATAACCTTATTTAGCTGCCATAAAAATCATTCTCCCGATTGCAATTCTTGATCCCCTAGAGGGCGCACTTGTTCTTCGATTTGGCTGAAATTTTGCACAAAGATTTCTAGTATGGTCTTCAACATCCAAACTAAGTATGGCGCGATACGTTCCATAACCTCATACAGTTCTAATAGCACAGCAATTCTTATCCATTATCCTTTGTTTGCCTTAGAAGATGTGCCATGTAAAGTACTTGGCAAATTCAATCCACGGTGGAGCGTATATAAAATTCGACGCGGCCAAACTTAGCACGCTTTTACTTGATTTGTTTATGTACTTTTGTTGCCTTGTTTCACTTAAACATAATTTCTCCCTCGTTTTCGCATTTCTTTGCTTCCGTTAAAGCAAATGATGGTGGTTGTTTGCCTTCCTATCCGTGGGGGTTTCGCGCTATTGACTGGTGTTGGTATACTCCAATATTTGCCAACTTGAACGTTGGCCCAGAACTGTAAGAAAACTTTGTTTATTTGGCGTGTTTGAAGACAGACTCAGCGGTGTAGACCACAATTCCTCTTCCTGTTTTTTCTTACAAAGTATCTTTGACTGTATTATTGACATAAGCAGTAAAATTCTTCTTGTTGGCAATTATGAACGCTGTATGTGAAGCCATCAGCGTCTGGTTCGGAGAAATTGTTACAAAGTTGATTGAAAAACAGAGGCATGTTACAAGCATTATGCCAGTGTCGAAAATAAATTCCATTAAAATTTTCACCCTGAATTTTTGACGCATGACATTTTAAGTTCGTGCAGTGTTTAAAGCTGAGGAGTTAAGGCACGCCCTTAGCAAAAATGTTTGGGAGCTAAATTTTGATGATCTTAGTTTGCCCAAGGACATAAGGTGGACAAAAGAGGATGAATGATGTGACTTCAAGATAACCAGATTTTGTTATTTATATGAAACCTCTAAGAACAGGTCGTTCATGTAATGCCCAAGATAATATAGGCCTACGGGTGTTGTATGTAAGAGAACTTATGTGAACAGGTTGGTCATGGAATATCTAACATTACGTTGGCCTGTGGGAGTTATCAATCTTCAACCGGGTGATTCTCCAGTTGACTCAGTTGACGAGCAGGCAACTCTACCACTTCTGCAAGAGTAAGCAGGAGTTGCCAAGAGACTAACACATGAGAAAGACTGTCATATTAAGGGCTAGCAATAAGAGATGGCTATCCCAGGGGTATGTGTATCAGTTCCCCTACCTTTAAGTACAGATGCTGTTTCCGACTCAGACCAATGAAGGAAACAGTAGAAGATGTACAGTCAGGGCAAAGCGACGAAAGCGAAAGATATTTCCAAGGATACAACTGAGACTCCAACCACTATACGAGGACCAGTTCTCCCGAAGAGCATAACTTTGCTGCCAAAAAGAGCCCCCCGATACTGTGGGAAGACCAACTCTGCTCTCCCCCAATGGAGATTACAGTTTCCTATGGAAAGAAGAGTCTTCAGGGAAGACTATGGCTACCAATCAAAACAAACAAATAAAAAGGCATTAAGTTCTGCCGGGCCGAAATTTGTATACCCAAGACCTCGGATATTTATATTAACCACCTTTCGTCATAATACGGTGCAAATTCATCCTTGATGAACCCATAACAGGGTTGCCCAAAAAGTAATTGCGGATTTTTTAAATGAAAGTAAATGCATTTTTAATAAAACTTAGAATGAACTTTAATCAAATATACTTTTTTACACTTTTTTTCTAAAGCAAGCTAAAAGTAACAGCTGATAACTGACAGAAGAAAGAATGCAATTACAGAGTCACAAGCTGTGAAAAAATTTGTCAACGCCGACTATATGAAAAATCCGCAATTACTTTTTGGGCAACCCATTATTAGTCTGTCATCCTTTATGCTGAAGACTTTTGAGAGGTTGATGGAAACATATCTTAGTGCAAAGATCCCTAGAGATCACCTGTCGAGGCAGCAGCATGCATATTGTAAAGTCAAATCCACTGAAACAGCCCTTCATGACCTAATCGGCTACCTAGTCAAGGAATATACAATGGTAGCATTTCATGACATTAAAGGTGCTTTCAATTATGTAAAACCGACGTCAATCATGAAAGAGTTGGAGTTTCTAGGCATAAACTTTACTCTAAGAAAATTCATTAATAACGTACATACTAAAAGATGCATTACGGAGGGCTTGGGATCTGTTCATCTAAAAAGATGGGTCAGCCGAGGAACACCTCAAGGAGGTGTACTGTTTCCTCTACTTTGAAATATGGCCATTAACAATATATTATTGTCTCTAGAAGAAAGGGGTGTAAAAGTGGTCGCGTATGTTGATGACGTGCCTATTGCGGTTAGGGATTAGTTGCCCAACACTCTAAGCTCAACGTACAACAGCGAAGTGGGCCACCGAAAATGGTCTAGGTATAAATCCGTGCAAGATCGAAGTAGTTCTTCTCAGCAGATAACACATGTTGCCTACGGCGGAGGCCACCGTAGCGCAGAGGTTAGCATGTCCGCCTTTGACGTTGAACGCTTGGGTTCAAAGCCCGGCGAGACCATGAGAAAAAAATGTTTAGCGTTGGTTTTCCCCTCGTAATGCTGGCAACATTTGTGAGATACTATGCCATATAAAACTTCTCTCCAAAGAGGTGTCGCACTGCAGCTCGCCGTTCGGACTCGGCTACAAAAAGGAGGCCCCTTATCGTTGAGCTTAAACTTGAATCGAACTGCACTCATTAATATGCGAGAAGTTTGTCCCTGTTCCTTAGTGGAATGTTTATGGGCAAAATTTGCAATTTGCTATATTGGAACATGTCGCCTTAGGAGGAGAGAATATTCCATTTACAGAATATAAATACCTTGGTGCTTTACTGGACAGGAAATTGAATTTCAAATCCAACATTTTGGAAAAGGGCAAGAAAGGCAACTCTTGCCCTATACCCATGCAAGAGAGCCATTGGCAAAAGTTGGGGGTTTAAACTGCTTCTCATGCATAGGGTATATACTGCAGTTGTCAGACCAATAATTCTATATGGTGTTGTGTTCTGGTGGACGGCGCTTCAAAATTACATCTGCTCTTTAATAGTCAGACGGATCCAGAGAATGACTTGTTTGTGCATCACAGCCGCACTGAGGACAACACCATGTGATGCACTGAATTTAATGCTACACCTTTTGCTTCGGGACTTTGTGGCTAGACAAATTGCCTTGACCATTGCCGCGAGGGTAAGATAGCTTTTTCTTTGGTCATGTGGCGGCTACGGACACTGTGTTCTGCTTGATACAATATCCGAAGATCCTAGCAATTAAGGAAGTAATGGAATGGCTAAGATATAATGGCATTACGACGATTGGCATATATATCTTCTCAGACAGCCAGGCAGCCATTACATCCCTGGAGAATGTATTTCTGAACGCAAAAACCGCCCTCGATTGTTACAGATCTCTCAACCAGATGGCTGAACAGTTCAAAATTCACCTTTTCTGGGTGCCGTTCCATTTTTTGATATAGCTGCCATATAAACCAAAACACCCGGTATGACTTCTTGAGCCTCTAGAGAGTGCAATAGTTATCCGATCTGGCTTAAATTTTGTAATATCACATACAATAAATATGCAAAGCCTGATATAGCTCCCAAATAAACCAATCTTCCGATCATACTTCTTGAGCCTCTATCGGACGCAATTCTGATCCGATTTTGCTGAAATTTTCCACAATGACTTCTTCCATAATCTTCCATACCTTTGGTATAGAACCTGGTATAGCTTCCTTGTAAACCGATCTTTTGATTTGACTCCTTGATCCTCTAGAGAGTGCAGTTATTATCCAATTAAGCTGAAATTCTGTACTATGACTTCTTCTTTGACTTGCAATATACGTGCCAAGTATAATTTGAATCGGTCTAACACCCGATAGAGCTTCCATATATTGAGTTGCCCAAAAAGTAATTGCGGATTTTTCATATAGTCGGCGTTGACAAATTTTTTCACAGCTTGTGACTCTGTAATTGCATTCTTTCTTCTGTCAGTTATCAGCTGTTACTTTTAGCTTGCTTTAAAAAAAAGTGTAAAAAAAAGTATATTTGATTAAAGTTCATTCTAAGTTTTATTTAAAATGCATTTACTTTCTTTTAAAAAATCCGCAATTACTTTTTGGGGAACCCAATAAAATGACCTACCGATTACAATTCTTTAGCACATAGACGGCGCAGTTCTCATCTAATTGGGTTGAAATTTTTCGCAACGACTTCTGCTATGACCTTCAACATATGTGCCAAATATTGTCTGAATTGGTCCATAAACTGATATAGCTCCCATAGAAACCGCCCTCGATTGTCGCAGATCTCTCAACGAGATGGCTGAACAGTTCAAAATTCACCTGTTCTGGGTGCCGGGCCACAGACATATCTCAGGGAATTCTAAAGCAGACGAGCTTGCGAGACTAGGAACTACCTTACAAATTCTAGGGAAACTGGAATCTGTAGGTATGCCTCTAGCGACATGTAAGCTTAGTTTTCATGATCAGGCCCGAAGGACAACGAATGATAGATGGTCACAAGGAGGAGGCTGTGAGCATTTCAAAACTATATGGCCTAATCTAGCTTTGAAGAAGTTTGCCGCTTTGCTGTCATTGGCTAGAACAGACCTCTCAGTCATTGTGTCCGTCATGACAGGTCACTGTCTGATCACCCACGACTTTTGCAGAAGCTATGAGGACACCGAAGAAGAATAGTTGACAGAACACCTTCTGTGTGAGTGTCTTGCACTGGCAGTCAGAAGAAGTTCCCTTTTAGTTCTCATATCTCTGAGGACCTGTCTGATTTAGCGGATGTGAACATTCGCCAGTTGGTTGGGTTTTTTAAGCGATCTGGATGGTTCAACGCTAGGAACTAGAAGTCATCTTCCTTGTTCTGTTCCTGTGGTATCACAATGGACGAAAACGTCTAAGTGAGTCTGATGGCAGAGTGCCACTTAAACCTAACCTAAGGTCGCCATCGCTCTTGAAGAGTAGCAATGAAATTTACGCCTTTACAAGGCTCCATGCTCAAAAGTCACCCACAACATATGCCCATAAAATTCAAATCTTCATTTGAACCTCAGCACATCTATCTTAAATGTTGGCCACATAGCAAAACGAAAACGGCTATAACATTTCTTTTTGCACTCATGCATAACAGAAAAAGTTTACCGAATGAGCTACATTTAAAATTTAACGATTTATTTATGTACCAAATACTCAGTGCGTTTTAAACGATCAAATAGAAGATAGAAATAAAATCTGCCAAACTGTCATTAAACATTGCCAAGTGTCGCACTATCAAGTGTAATTAACAGCTAATGTGATATTTTAACTGACAACACGTACACATTTTTAATGAGATTCCGGGCCGAACACTGTATAAAATTCAAAGTTTGTTTGTGAGTCTGCAAGTTTGTATGTATGTATGTCTGTTTCTTCCGCATACACTCGAAAACGGCTAATGTTTATACCCTGCATCACAACTGTGGAACAGGGTAGTTGTTGTTGTAGCAGTGTGTTGTACACTGAGGCGGCAGCCCTTGCCGATGAATGATTTCATCGGGTCAATCCGGTACGTACAATCAGCTGCCACGGGATTGCTGAAACAGGGTATTATAACTTTGTGCATTTGTCTGCAACGCGTAGAAGGGGGAAGAGCTGCTCCCATTGATAAGTTTACCTACCGGCTTGGAAACTCTTTCTGCATCGAATTAGCTATGTTCGTCTATCTACCTATTCATGTATTATTGTGATCAAGGTACAGGTCGCATTTATGTCCGACTGTCACAAAATGTTCCAGTATTCACTTTTTGGCCCCAGGACGAACGGTAAACGATATTTGAGAATATATGGAATATGATTTCAACATTTGGTATAACGGGACCGAAGTCCCCTAATCGTGGCGCTTCTGGAGGGTAAAGCCCCCGAATTTGTTTCTCTCCCAAGTCAATTACCATCATGCTCTGGTCTAGGGAGCGATGCGACTTCTTTTTATGGGGTTATTTGAAATCCCTGCTTTATGTCGATCGACCTTGGACCAAAACACACCAAAAGAATGGCAACATACCGATTGAAATGCTACAAAGAGTGGATACGAATTTCAACAAGTAGAAGGGTGCTAAGTTCGACCGAGCCGAATCTTGGGAACACAATAAAATATGGAAGCTATATCTGGTTATAGACCGCTTTGGACGGCGCAGTTGTTGAGAGTCATAACAGCACACTGTGTTCATCAATTCAGCCAAATCGGACAAAAATTGCGGCTTGTAAGGGCTCAAGAATTCAAATCTGGAAATCGGTTTGTATGGGAGCTATAAAAGGTTGTAGACCGATTTCGGACAGTTGTTGAAAGTCACAACGGAACACTATGTGCAAACCTACAGCCAAATCGGCTGAAAAAAAAAAATTCAGCCAAATCGGCTGAAAAATTGTGGCTTCCAGGGGTTCAAGAAGTAAAATCAGGAGACCGGTTTATATGGAAGCTATATCAGGTTCTTGGTCGATGTGGACCTTACTTGGCACAGTTGTTGGAAGTTATAACAAAACACTATATGCAAAATTTCAGCCAAATCGGATGAAAATTTCAGCTTTCAGGGGTTCAAAAAGTCAAATCGAGAAATCGGTTTATATGGGAGCTATATCTAAACCTAAACCGATATTACTCATTTGCAATCCCCAATGGCCTACATCAATATTAAGTATCTGCGCAAAATTTCAAGCGGCTAGCTTTGCGCGTTCGACCGCTTTCATGATTTCGAGAGACGGACGGACATGGCTAGATCGAATCAGAAAGTCGAGACGATCCACAATATATATACCTTTAAGGGGTCCCAGATATATATTTCGAGGTGTTACAAATGGAATGACTAGATTAGTATACCCCCATTCTATGGTGGTGGGTATAAAAATCGTCTTAATCAGTGCATGCGCAATGGGGTCGCCACTTACCCGATGTATTTATATTGTTTTCTCAATTAAAAAAAAAAATAATAAGTAAAAAGACGTTAAGATCGGCCGGGCCAAACTTTGCATACCCACCACCTCGGGTGTATGTGTAAACCAACTTTCGTCAAAATCCGGTGAAAATGCATACTTTATGCCCCATAGCAGCTATATCGAAATATGTTCCGATTTGGACCAAATACTAATAACCACAAGTCATTTTTCAATTGTGTATAACAAAATTTTGATCTTTTTAGTAGCTATATCTAAAAAAAAACCGATCTGAACCACATACGACACGGATGTCGAAAAGCCTAACAGAAGTCAATGTGCTAAATTTCAGTGAAATCGGATTATAAATGCGCTTTTTATGGGGCAAAGACTTCGAGATATCGGTCTATATGGCTGCTATATCCAAATCTGGACCGATCTGGGCCAAGTTCCAAAAAATATGTCGAAAGGCCTAACACATCTCAATGTCCAAAATTTTGGCGGCATCGGACAATAAATGGGCCTTTTATGGCCCCAAATTCTTAAATCGAGAGATCGGTCTATATGGCAGCTATATCCAAATCTGGACCGATCTGTGCCATATTGCAGAAGTATATCGATGGGCTTAACTTAAGGCACAATCCCGAATTTCGGCGACATCGGACAATAAATGTGGCTTTTATGGCCCCAAATCCTTAAATCGAGAGATCGGTTTATATGGCAGCTATATCCAAATCTGGACCGATCTCAACCAAATCGAAGAAAGATGTCGAAAGACCCAACACAACTCACTGTTCCAAATTTCGGCAAAATCGGATAAAAAATGTTTTTTTACCCACCACCGAAGGATGGGGGTATATTCATTTTGTCACTCCGTTTGCAACACATTGAGATATCCATTTCCGACCCTCTAAAGTATATATATATATATTCCTGATCAGCGTAAAAATCTAAGACGATCTAGGCATGTCCGTCCGTCTGTCTGTTGAAATCACGTTACAGTCTTTAAAAATAGAGATATTGAGCTGAAACTTTGCTCAGATCCTTTTTTTGTTTACAAGCAGGTTAAGTTCGAAGTTCGAAGATGGGCTATATCGGACTATATCTTGATATAGCCCCCATATAGGCCGATCCGCCGATTGAGGGTCTTAGGCGTATAAAAGCCACATTTATTATTCGATTTTGCTGAAATTTGGGACAGTGAATTGCGTAAGGCCCATCGACATCCTTTGTTAATTTTGCCCGGATCGGTCCAGATTTGGATATAGCTGCCATATATACCGATCCGCCGGTTAAGGGTCTTAGCCCAGTAAAAGCCATATTTATCATCCGATTTTGCTGAAATTTGGGACAGTGAGTTGTGTTAAGCCCTTCGACATCCTTCGCTCATTTGGCCCGCATCGGTCCAGATTTGGATATAATAAAACCACATTTATTATCCGATTTTGCTGAAATTTGGGACGGTGCGTTGTGTTAGGCTCTTCGGCATCCTTCGTTAATTTGGCCCGGATCGGTTCAGATTTGGTTATAACTGCCATATAGACCGTTCCTCCGATTTAGGGTCTTAAGCCCATAAAAGACACATTTATTATCCGATTTTGCTGAAATTTGGGACGGTGAGTTGTGTTAGGCCCTTCGGCGTCCTTCGTTAATTTGGCCCGGATCAGTTCAGATTTGGTTATAGTTCCCATATAGACCGATCCTCCGATTTAGGGTCTTAAGCCCATAAAAGCCACATAAATTATCCGACTTTGCTAAAACTTGGGACAGTTAGTTGTGTTAGGCCAGATCGGTCTAGATTTGGATATATTGGGTTGCCCAAAAAGTAATTGCGGATTTTTTAAAAGAAAGTAAATGAATTTTTAATAAAAATTAGAATGAACTTTAATCAAATATACTTTTTTACACTTTTTTTCTAAAGCAAGCTAAAAGTAACAGCTGATAACTGACAGAAGAAAGAATGCAATTACAGAGTCACAAGCTGTGAAAAAATTTGTCAACGGCGACTATATGAAAAATCCGCAATTACTTTTTGGGCAACCCAATAGCTGCCATATAGACTGATCTCTCGATGTAATGATTTGGGGCTATAAAGGGCGCATTTATTGTCCAATGTTGCCGAAATTTGGGACAGAGAGTTAAGCCCCTCCACATATATCAGAATTTGGTCTAGATCGATCATGATTTGCGTATAGATGCTATATAGACCGATATCTCGATTTAAAGTCTTGGCCCCATAAAAAGCGTATTTATAATCCGATATCACTTAAATTTGAAACAGTGACTTATTTTAGGCTTTTCGACATCTATGTTGTATATGGTTCAGATCGGTTTATTTTAAGATATAGCTACTAAAAAGATCATAGATCACTTGAACTATGACTTGTACTTTTTTGTATTTGGTCCAAATCGGGACATATTTCGTTATACCTGCTTTGGGACATAAGGTATGCAATTTTCACCGGGTTTTGATGAAAGGTGATTTACATATATACCCGAGGTGGTGGGTATCCAGAGTTCGGCCCGGCCGAACTTAACGCCTTTTTACTTATTTTTAATTGACCTTTCATATAAATAAGTTTCTCTGGCGCACCCTGTATAAACCGCTACATATGAGTTCTTTCTCACAAGCGCTTTACGGAAGACCTCAGCGCCCAATTATACAAATTCTTAATTTTTCCGGTGTATTTTTTACAATTTTATAATTTTACTGCGCCTTGGTGTTTTCATCATACTTCCATAATTGGTTGATCATAGTGTTTATCATGAATGTTTGCATTAACAATCCTAGCCACCATCATAGTCGCTTTAACCTTGTACAACATTATTATTGCCTGTGAAGCACACCAAGCTCTCATACTCGTTGCCGTGTGCTGCCAAACGCAAGTCCTGGTTCTTAATGTGAAAAAAATTTCATAAACATTCTGTCATTGACTATGCATTGCTGTTAGTCGCCTTACAACTAAATTTTCATCAGTTTGAAAACAACACCAAACAAAAGTGCCTCAAGTGTCAACTTTTAATTGCTTAAACACAAAAATATTTATGCTTCAAATAAAATTTGGCAACAACGCCTAATGAAAGTTTGACAATTCCCTTCAGCCTTTGATAAAAACAATGAAGTAATTGAACTTTAAACATAATCCTTGAACTCGTAGATAAGGCATGCTTGCTCGTGACAAGAATTTTATACAAATATAGAGGATTTAAATTGTTACGCCATTCAATAGAAAGAAACAGAAATTAATTTGTATAAACGAAAGAAGGAATAAAAGTCCTGTTGAAAAGGCCTAAACTAGCATATCAATCAACGTAGGGTATACAAAGCTCGATATGAGGTTTTGTAATGCCTGACAAAATTTAAGTGCCACTCCATATACAAACACATTTTTAAACGCTTGGACATTCTTGCACGCCTACAGTACGGGCAAGTCCACTGAAACAGCTTTCCAAACCTAGTTCGACTACATAGAAGGCTCTCTAGCTGTCAAGATATATGGAGGGGTAGAATTTCTTGCAATTGAGAAACCCCTCAATACATGTTTGAAGATTATTTCATGCAAACCTTGTCCGTGCGCCTCAAATGGTCTATCCGCTGAGTCAAATTTTGGCATACTCTTTCAGTCGATATGCCAAGAATAAATGCTTCAATGTTGTCTTCCGTTGCGTCAATTGAATCGGAATTGCCTGTGCTGACACGCAAAAAATAGTCTAAATGCGTTAAAACGCACGATCCAGGCGAACAATTGGCCGGTCCCGAACGTGAAATAAAATGTTCACCGAACTCGTCTCTCAATAAGTCCATTGTTTCGAGTGCTGTGTGTCACCGTCATGTTGAAACCCTATGTCATGCAAGTCCAGCTCTTGCATTTTGGGCAAAAAAAAAGTTGGATATCATATCACTGTAACGGTCACCATTTAAAGTTGCGTTACGATTCGCATCACCTTTGAAGAAGTACGGTCCAATGAAGCCACCAGCCCATAAACCTCACCAAACTGTGACTTTTTCTGGATGCATTGGTAGCTCTTGCAAGCTTCTTGATGATCTTCACTCCAAAATCGACAATTCTGCTTATTTATGTACTAATTGAGCCGAAAATGAGCTTCGTCGATGAAATGGAACAGCACATGGAAAATTTTAGCCAAATCTGACCTTCCTTGTGGCTTGTAGGGGATCCAGATGTGAAATTGAGAGATCGGTTTATGTGGGGCCCATTTCAGGAACCCGTAGTTGGCACAGTTATTGGAAGTCGTAACAGAACACTACATGCAAAACTTAAGCTAAACGAGACAATAACGAAGGATTGCTGGGGCTCAAGAAGGAGGCCACCGTAGCGCAGAGGTTAG